>NC_055999.1:113324705-113449374 GCF_018446385.1 Zingiber officinale | reverse complement strand
AGGTCACTCAGCTAAGGAGAATAAGCCCCCATGATTTACCCCTTCCATAGTGTGTGGGGCCACTCTAGAGGGACCGCTAAGGTGACGGCTTTAATTGTTGTCACCAATGATACTTTAAAGAGTATGAACGGATTTGGACACGCAAATAAATTGCGCCCAACCAAATTAACCAAGTACTCCTTTGAAATCCACTTCCTAGATAACTTCTTTATCTTCAATAGACCCCTAGCAATTAAACAATGGTATCCTTTTTTTCATTTCACGATCCCTTTTACCCTAGACCATTTTTTCCAAATTTCATTCTTTAGCTCCCTATAACCATTTTCAATGACTTAGAGTCGATCGTAAACTTTTCTAGGGTTATCTTAAAAGGTTCTACTTGTTCACTTAGCCCCTTGTTCTCTTTCTCTATTTTTTTTTCAAATTGTCACTAGAAACAACATTTTATAATCTATCCTCAAATCACTACTAGTTTCTTTAGGTGTATATTCTTCCACTTTGCTTTCCCTACAGACCTAATTAATCTAGAAATTGCATCAAGTAAACCTTCAACAAGTACCTCACTTACCATGTCATCTGAATTGGTTGAATAAGCTTCCCATTCACTTGAGCTCCTATCTCCTTCTTCCAATGAGATTGAGATTTTATCGATTGTCATGAACTTATCGATTGTCATGAAAGCAATGCTAGCTTGGTACTTCCATTATTTTTCTTTTGATGATGATGATGCAGGAAGATGGATCATCCTAAGTAGGCCCTTAGGTGCTTCTTCTTGGGCTTCTTTGTATCCACCTTGGGCTTTTCCTTCTCCTTTCCCTTCTTCAATTTTGGGCATTGGTCTCTCACATGAGCTTCTTCATGGCAATTGAAGTGCTTCACCTTCCTCTTGTTCCTTCTTTTTATACGCATCTTCCTCACATCCTGCTAAGATTCAATTTTTGAAAGGCTTAGCCTACTTGTCTTACGATGTAGGCTTCTTCATCGCTATTTATGGAGGACTCAGATGGACTAGGATGATTTTTCTTCTTCCCCTTATCCTTCTTGCTTGCTGCAAGAGCTACATCTCCTCTTCTATAACCTCCATCTTCTGGTGATCCTTTCATGCAATTCTATAGTAGAAAAAGTGCTCTAAACTACATACCCCAAGGTTACGAGACAAGTAGTACAAGCCAACTATAGAGACCCATTGAGGTGATCTAGGGAAGGCATTGGTGAAATTTTGAAGGATGTCCCAGTTTAAAATGGTCTCACCAAGACTTGCCAAACCGCTAATCAATTCCTCAAGTCTTGCATGCAAACTCGCCACTTTCTCTTATTTCTCCATCTTGAGTTATTGAGTTAGGCTCTCAAGAGTTCTCGTCTTGCCAACGTGGCCTCCGTAGTCCCTTCATGCAATACCAATAGCCTCTCACATAGCTCCCTTGTAGACTAGTATGTTCCAATATACTCCAATCTGATTTCGTGCATTGGGATCACAATCAAGAGGTGATATTCAACCTTTCCATTAACTGTGTATTCTTCCTTTTGTTTCTTAGTCCATTTACTCTCCTCCAATTCTTTTCCATCTGCATCATAGGCAACTCAAAACTGATCTTCATTATTGGCATTATATCAAAATTGGTTTTGAAAAAACCTTCCATTCATCACTTCCACATGGAGAATTTGCCTTCGAATTTTGTTGGGTGAATGGTTAACCTAGCCATCATCTTATTATGCTTTCACAGCAAATTAATTCTTATAAGAACGTCCTTACTCTTATACCAATTGTTGAGAATGTGATATTTGATAGTCGGAAGGTAAAGGGGGGCAAATATCGTTTCTATCTATGATGTTAGCTTACAAATAGAAAATACAGCAGAAATGAAAAATTAAATGATTAAAAATGCTAACACCATTGTTTACGGGATTTGGGAGTCACTAATGCTTCTACTCCACGGCCTATGATCTCTTTGGTAGATCACTGCTGAAAGCCCTATATATTTCTTCCTTCTCAAAATTCTTCCGAAGGTAGGGGAACCTCTTACAAACTTTTAGGGGATTATAAAAAAGGCTTACAATAAGGGAAAGAAAGACGTGCAATAAGCTTACGAGTTCGCATAAACATTTAGCAGTGGCTCCAATTCATTCAACTTTGCCCCTTTTATAAGTCGTCATTTTCAGCTATTCAACTTTATTGTTCTTCCATATTGACGTTGATTAGTTAGTCAACTGATGCGTTGTACCAATCGCACAACTTTTTCTCATCAATTACTCTCTATCTACTAACCAATCAACTAGGTCATGAAAAAAAATATATTCTATTCCATTGGTCAACTTCTTAGTCGACTTGGCCATCATCGATCATTTCACATCAATTGACTGACTTCAAGCTCAACCCAGAACAAGCCATTATATTCATTGGCTAAAGCTTTTGAGTCTACTACTCAATTATCAACTACAACCATCCTAATGGTTAAATCCACCTAAGTTGAGATTTACCCTCTCCCCTTGAGTTGAGATCTCTCAACACTCAATTCATCAAGAGTTTACCTATGCAACTCCTCCACTTTAAGGCCATCTCAAGTCAAACTTAATGTCCCTCGAATACACCCCAGCTATTGGCTTGCTCCATATATCATCCTTCACATTTTGCCTATGTAATTCACCTCCACAGGCATAGCTACACTCCAATGCTCCAGTCCTGTGGTCCCTCATATATCCCACACCATCCTTCATCGATAAGCTATCATCTGACTTTGGCTATGTCAAGTCGTTTCCATGTGCATTTCTCTAAATCCTACATAACTCAAATACACATATCAAATATAACATGTATCTTAGCTTAAACTCTTTCCCCAAACATCAAAACATATGATTGATCCCGATCATTAAAAGGGTTGATAGATCAAATCCTATATGACTGAGTTTAAAGATAAGAGATTTTTTAACTTTGAATGTTTAACCAGAAACTATAACCTAAATTTGAGAGAGAGAAATTGAATTTACATTTGAGGCCAAAATACCTTTTAATGCAGGTCTGATGTTGATGTTATCGTAAAGTTGTCATTGTAATTTCATTGGCACCTAGATATAAGTATGCAAATGGATCCTTGTGTAGCTTATGTTCATTGCCATCATGCAGTTGAACCAAACAAGAACTCAAATAATAGACTAGATGAGTCACCCTGCATATTTCTGGACCACATATTGTTCTGATCTAGATTTGACTTCTTAGTTCCAATGAATTTATAATGTTTAAATAAATGAATATCTATCAAGCCCACAAGGATAAGGTAAGTCCACCTATGCACGACACTCATCTTTGAACAGTATGAACTTTTCAGAATGAGAAAATAAGGGATGGTGACCTAGTGGACTGAGCTGGCGAGCCAGGGTCAGAACAACCAACAAAAATTGATGCAAGCTAACAAAATGAAGAAAGTAAGAAACAAATAAATTGCAAACTTAAAAGTTTTCACTCATATTTTGCTCCATTCATAATAATAATTGTTCCATGCAAACAAATTTTTCATTCTGTATGGGAATCATCCAATTCACGAAAACTTTTACATATACCAAACTTTGGAAAAAAAAATGTAAAAATAATTTTCATAATTTTTTTTATAAAATGCAGTAGATCATTAATTCAGACAAGAATCATTAGAAAATATCACATTTAAGGTTTACCTGTTCTTTCCAAAAATTTCTAAACCTTTAAGAAAGAGACCCTGCTCAATGATCTTCCAGGGTTTACAATCACCCTTTTCAAGTTTGTAGATGTTTTCATCGACAAACTCTTCTTTTCTTTCACTTTCATCACCTTCAGTTACTGAAGGATCCTTAGATGTCTGGAAAATATCATTTTTTTGTGCTTCATCAAATTTAGGATTCATATTACCCTCCTCTTGCGCTACAAAATTTCTCTTATTTCTCATACTTGGTCTATTTGTCATTGATGAGCTGGAACTTTTACTGTCATTTCGTGTATCTGATCTGAGTTTCATATCTCGTGCAACAAGGCATCCACTAACAAGAGAATCAGCATCAGATTGCATCATTTTTTTCTGTTTCTTTTTTATGCAAATAAGACCCCGTTCAGCAACCCGTTTGGTCTTCTTCTTGGCTCCTGATTTTCCATGTTGCTTATTTCGTAATGGAGACGAACAGAGCTGAACAGAAACATTATCCTGATTGTTTCTCATATCAGACTCGCTGCTATCAGAAACAACCTTTGCATTTGAAGAGGCACTTTCACTTGGATGAGACTTTGCCCTCCTTAGGGAAGCTTTAACTTTCCTTCTTGGAGAAGGTTCTGCCCCAGGACTGCTGGCCGAGTGAACTAGCTCTTCAAGCTCATGGGGCATTTGAGAATTTGTTGTAGCTGTACTTTCTGATTTAGAAGCCTGATCAAAGTTTTTTTATTAAAAAAACATATATGAGTTTATAGTAAAACCAAGTTTGCCAAGCTTATGTCATGTCAAAGCAAATATAGCAAAATACTTTACCAATCTATGGCAGTGAGTACCACAAGGAGCACCATCATCGAAGTTGACCCAAGGATGTTGCTTTTCTGCCTGATACAGAACCCAATTAATGAATTATAGATTAAATATTATAGTTATAGATGTACCAATATGACTCACAGGGAATACTAGATCCTGAGAACACCCATGTAATCTACAATCAAACATCTGTGAACATGAAACAAGTAAACAAAATTCAATATCCAAATGAACAAGGAGATACAAAAAAGCCAAAAAAATTTGTTTAATGTCATACTGGAGCTGACCAGACAACGGCGACAAAAAAGATTATCAAAAGAATCTAAAGCTGCCTCCAGATCTTTCTCAAGAAATGCCTCATCAAGTTTTGCATCAGGTTCACTTTCCCTATTTTTGACACACTCTTCGTTATTTTCTCTCTTCAAATACTTTTCAGATCGCGCCTGTAGAAGATGTTTGGTGTGGTTTCACACCTCTGTAAATGCCAGCAATAAATGAATCGGAAACAGCTAAACCTAGGTTCAGGCTCAATCAATTGTCAAATCAGAAAAAATGCAACTAATAACTAAGTCAAGTCAGGTCAAAGAAAACAAGAAACATACCTTGATATCAGCAGAATCCTTCTCGAGGCTTTGAGCTAAAGCATCTAGAACCACATTGGATAGCTCAGCACGTGCAATGGTCGTCCTGCAATGGAATAGTTACGACAACGATCGTATTTTCTATGTACAAATATCATTGTTTATGATAACATGACTGATTGCATGTCCAAGTAACATTCTACACATACATAGATGTTTCTGATACATGATAAATAACTGAAATAAAATATATGATAACCCACTTCTCCCTTCTTGCAAACTTCCACTTTTCCCAAATCAGCAACAGATGAGACAATTTGCGCAGGTTGGATGAAGCCACTGCATTTGCTTAAGCTGTAACAGTGGCATTCAATTTCTTATGATTTCTTTTGGGACCAGTGTGGTGGATTGGCTAGTATGCTAGACAAGGTTAATAGTGATTCTTCCTACAATTAAAACTTAGACACACGTATATGCAGCAGAAATTAAGATAAGGAAGAAAACAAAAGCTGGCACGCCAATGTAAAATGGTTCAGAACCGCCATTCCTGAAAGCCCCACTCCATGGCCTATGATCCTTCAGATCACTTCCAAAAGCCCCACTAGTTTTTCTCCTTTAGAAGTTATTTCGGAGGTGGAAAACCTTCATACAAGCTTTCACAAGTTGTTAAAATTAGGCTTTGAGTGAGAGAGAAAGAATGTTACAATGAGTTCTAAGGATTAGAGAAAATTACTATGAACAATAGCTCCAAACCGCTCTCATTGCTCCCCCTTTTATAAGCCTTCATCACCTTTAGTTGTTGGTCTTGACCGTTATACTATGCTTACACCGATCAATCGACTGGATTCCACCATTAGTGGATTGATACTCCATAGTCATTAAATCATTGATCGTTGTGCACAACTCTCTCTAGCTTTTCTATTGTATCTTCAGTCGATTATATGCTTCTATCGATCGATTGATACGTCTAATAGACTCAGCCATGAAAGAAATATTGTTGTTGGTTGATGAGCTACCATCAGTCAACTGGACTAATTAATAATTGAATAACTCCAAACTCAGCCATGAGTAGAAACATTCTATTCATTGGTTGATTCACTCGAATAGACAACTTGGTCAACTCAACCACCATTTAACTGAATCGACTATGACCATCCTAATGATCGAGTCACCTAAGTTAAGAGCTACCCTCTTCCAAGTACAATCAATCAACTCTCAACTCATTTAAAAGTTTGCCTTGGAACTCCTTCGCCATCAAGTCATTTCACGTCAAGCTTTTCACCTCGGCTCTTCATATGTCATCCTTCCTGCTTCACCTACGTAGTTCACCTCCTCCAGCACAACTGCACTCTAATCCTTTCGTCCTACAGTCCCTCAGATGTCCCATTCTCCGATCTCTTTCGACCTCAAGCCATTAAAAAACCTTGATCATGTCATCTCCGTGTGTATATCTAAAAGTTATGCATGACTCAATACATATATCAAATACATACGCAATTGTAGCTTAAACATTTTACTCAAAAATCAAAAATCCTGATCAATCCCAATCACTTAGGGTTTAATTGCACTAACAATTCTCCTTTTTAATGTTTAGCAATATGTTTAAATTAAGAAAATCAAAAAATAAAATTGAGACCTAAATAAGACTCCCCTTATACCTAATCTCCTATAGAGCCAAAAATTTCAAATCAAATTATAATTTGCCAATAAAACAATAAATGAAATTTTTAACCTAAACCTTTTTCCTTCTCCCCTTTAGCACGCATAAAAAAGATTGCACTAAACAATCTAAATTCATGAAATTCACAATAGACAAACTTGTATTCCTAATATAGTAGACTTTAACTTGGTGCTATTCCTATTCACCTGACACAATCAGCTGCTCCTTGAATTACAATCTCGTGTTAAATTCAAAAATTCATGAAAAAGTACACAAATTTAAAAAAATTCTAAAATGTTCCAACTAATTTTATTTTAAGTTCATCGATCATGGAAAAATATATTTTAATGAAAGCTCATTTTAATTTTTTAAATTGACACAAACTCAAAATTTTCAAAAAGTTTTAATTATGTATCAAGTTCAAAGCCTTTATTTTGAATTCTTACATTTGAAAGCAATAACGCTTTCAAAGCATAAAATACACTTCCAAAATATTAAATTGTATTTTCAAATTATAAACCATTAATTTATTCATCTTCCCCATAGTTGGTTTATGATTGTTATATTGATACTCTATGGTTCATCTAGATGTCTTAAACATTGTTGATTCTGTCCGAAAGTCGATGAGATGGAAAGCTGAGGATGTGGCGCTCCGCTGCCCGCCTGTAGACTCTCCTCCGACCTACAACACAGATTACGTCAGTGCCGAGCCAGGGAAGGGGTTCCCGACGTTGGTCCTCCGACGCTCAAGTCAGTCACCGGCGATGAAATAGAAGGCAGAGTAACAACAAGAATGAACAGTAGCACAAATAGTGTATATTGCATACCTCCACCGATGCTTAGACCCCCCTTATATAGAGCTCCTGTAGCACGCGTGCACGCTCCCCAAGACGAGCGCGCTTCCCAAAGTTTTCCTAAGACTTGTTAGTAAAGTGTCCTGACATGGTACTTTAATGGGTCGAGTATATCTCTGAAATGACAATGGAAGCTCTCACCGTACGATCTTCTTGTTGTCTATGCCCGGTGTCAGTGGCACTTAACTCCCAAAAGGATGTCAATGGATAACAGTGAGAGTATGCTGCTAGGTCGAGCAGGTTGGCCACTCGGCTGGAACTTCGTTGTTCTTGTGTCCCGTCCGCTTGGCCGGAACTCCCCTGTGCTTGTGTCACGTCCGCACGGCCAAAGTTCTGCCCTGCCAATGTCGACTCCCGTTGCCTGGCCGAGCGAGGTAGCTGCTCGGCCCGGCTTCTACACATCGTCTCCTCCTCCGTCCGGCGTCCAATACTCCATTGAGCGTCGATCATTTGTCACCTCCCCGTATCGAAGGTGGGATCAAACCGGTACCTTCTCCCCCCCCCCCATCGAGGCATGATCGCCCGACCGGCCGATGATATCCAAGCTTTGCCCTGATCGCCCGACCGACCGATGATATCTGAGCATTGACTTGATCGCCTTGACTTTGACCTCCACCATGGCAACTATCCTTCGCAGGATGGGGCCCCTCCTTACCACCGCATCAATTATGAATCAACAATATCAACTAACGTCTCACTTAGTATCTAAGTTTATCAATATAAAATATCAAGTTCTTCCTATATTTCGTGTGAGATGTAAAGTAAGATATTCCTAACTTAGATATGTCAACATGCAATTCTATCCATACTATGTATAAGTCAACCATATCAAATAGATATTTAATGAGATCCATTAAGGTCGACTACCCTAAGATTGAGAAAAAATAGATTTGGACACTTAAAATAGGTTATGCCCAACTAGATTTACAAACTCATTGGGAATGAATTCCCTACATAGATTCTGTCTTTGATTACCCCTTAGCACTTAAACAATAGTATGTGTTTTCATTCTTGGATCCCTTATATCTAGCATGTTCTTGCTAAAATTCTCTTTGGGTCAATAGTGAATATTTTAGGGCAATACTTAAGAGTATCTACTTGTTCCCTTAATATTTTGTTTTCCACCTCCAAATCATGTAATTTATCACTAAGGGTAGCATTATTCTAATCCTTCCAAAATTCCTACTAATTTCTTAAGATGCATATTTTTCCTTTTTACTTTGCTTAAACACTAGAAGAGAAGCCTTAGCACAACGATAAAGTTGTTATCGTGTGACCTGGTGGTCATAGGTTTGAGTTGTGGAGACAACCTATTGCAATGCACATAAGGATGTGTACAATAGACCTAATGTGATTTAACACTTCTCGGAACCCTGCATTGGTGGGAGCTTTATATAATAGGCTGCCCTTTTTTTACTTTGCCTAAACACCTAGTTAAACTTAAATTGCATCTAAAAAAGCATAGGGTATATTGTTTACCTTACCATGTTGGCTAATTCACATAATTGAGCTCCCCTTCACTCGACCTCCCTTCTCCTTCTTCCTCAAACGAAGTTGAGACAACTCCATCATGAATTGCCATAGAGGCAATGCAAGGCCTATTATTAATTCCTATTTCCTCTAATGAAGAAGTGTCATCCCATCCATGTGGCCTTCAAGGAATTCTTCTTCTTGTTTTGCTCACCTTTGGAAGCTTACTATTCTCTTGATCTTCCTCTTCCTTAGCATTTTCTTCATGTCACTGTTGTCCAGATTCAATTTTCTAAAAGTTTAGTCACATGTCTTACCATGTAGGTCTCCTCATTAATATCCATAAAGGAAGAAGATACGAATGATCACTCTAATGGAGTGGTATATTTCTTCTTCTTTCCCTTCTTGCTGGCCAAAAGAGCTACTCCTCTTATTCTAGAAGCCTCTACTTCTTCCACCATTCCTGCAATTCTTAACTCATACAATTCCATAATAGAGAATAAATCTTCTAGGGTACTTATTATTAGTACCCCGAGTGGTTAAGGGAAGATCTCTAAATCCCAAGTGATTTGAACCACGGTTGTTTTAATATGTTATCAAATTAATTTAAATTAGGCCTTGTTGTTATTACTGATGTGTGTTTAAGTAGACAGGATTAGGAGAACACACAAGTATCAGGATTTGATGGAGTGTGGTGAAGAGTGGTATGAGACACCTAAGGGGCAGGAAAGGATGAGGAGCATTGGAGACAACGAAACCTTAACAGAAGATGCGAGCGAAAATGATGACACAAGAAGAGAGCCGATGGACTCGATGCATCTGAGCTACAAGAAGCTGCAGAAGAATACTCCGATGAAACGAGAAGGATAACACGGGGAGTGAGCCTCCAAGGGATGAGAAGTGAAATCTGTGCAAGGTAAGCTGATGAGTTGAGTGACTTGTATTCGATACGAGCGTAGTCTCAACCATAGACAGACTCAGGCGTAGTCGACAAGTCAGGAAGTTCAAACCACTGCAACGATGGTTTCGATCAATCAAACCAATCAGTTTAGTCGACCTACACATAGGATAATCATTATCTGTATGGTTGGTTATCGTTGGAATTGTATCGGGCGACCGGACATCAAGATCAGGCGATCAGAAGCCACATGGAAGCTGATCCAACAGTGCATATCCAATGTACGCAAGATCGGGTGATCGGAGTGCAGGATAGGGCGATCGGACGACATGTGGCCAACGATCCAGAATAGTTATCCGAAGCTGATAGAATTTCAATCGACCAAGGCGACCGAAAGGATATCATGTCAACAAATGAGATTGATTTGCAAGCCAGCTATCCGATCCATCGGTAAGGGTGTTATGGTCGACAAATAAGGGTTGTTGGACAACTAGAAGTCCACGACTAGACTAAAAAAGGCAGGCAAAGAGATTTTGTTCAACACAACAAGATCGCGGACAAGCAATTGGGGAGCAGATTCTCTCTCTCTCTCTCTCTCTCTCTCTCTCTATATATATATATATA
Organism: Zingiber officinale; assembly: GCF_018446385.1. NCBI lineage: Eukaryota > Viridiplantae > Streptophyta > Magnoliopsida > Zingiberales > Zingiberaceae > Zingiber > Zingiber officinale. The sequence goes on along the minus strand of NC_055999.1, from coordinate 113,438,806 downwards.
TATATATATCTTAATCCATAATTTTTGTTATTCTTTTTCTGTACAAAAATGAATGTCTAACATTTGCGTTAAACACCATTACTCAACACCTACTCCACTCACCTCTCTACCCTTTATCTTACATATTGTTTAGCTAATATTCTTATAGTGATTGTTGGGTTATTTTAAAATAATTATTGGAGTTGTTAAAACATTAATAATAGCTTTTCTTTGTTTTAATTCAAAAAATGAAATGTATTACTAGATAAACTTTATGCTTACTAGTTCCTTCCATAATCAATATTAAGATCATTTGTCCTAATTATTTTTAAGTGAAATTTGATTTTATAGTTTACCACAAGTTTTAGCCCATGACCCCGTTTAATGGAAATTAACCAAATTATCCAAATTATTTTACTTTATTTCGATAACATTCTAACAAAAAAGTTATTTATTTTAACTAAAACTATATTCAAATGCAATCGGCCACATTAAATTTAATTTTAAACACCAACTTTTAATAATTTGGTTATTTAATAAATTTGAATAATAGTAGTCTTTAGGTCATCACTCACTAAATGCATCCAACTTCATAAAACTTAATTTATTAGCATTAAGATAAAATTTCTCCAATTTGATTCAAATTTTAATTTGGTTTAACTTCAAAATTATAGGTTAATCAAATTTTAAACATTAAATCTCAAAAGAATTCCATTTTTATGGCTTACTTGATTTGGTTCAAGAGTAAAGTTTTTAATTGTCTTCTATTAATTTCCCACTCAATATAAACAGGGCAGTCTGGTGTATAAAGCTCCTGTAAATACAAGTTCCGAGGAAAAGTCTATTCTGCGCAACCTTGCCCTCTTTGCAAGAGGTTGTTTGCAATTCTCACTGATACTATAAATAAGTTAAATTATCCATTTCACATATCTAACCAATATTGTCAATTTATAATCATTGAAACACTGGATGCAAAGTACAAGGATTTACAAAGCTCCCGCCAATACAAGTCCCGGAGAATGGTGTATTGTATGCAGCCAATGTTCTAAATTTCGGGTTAGACGGCCAACCTAGATGGCCCTATGGACGCTGCTAGGTGTCCCTGATTTTTTTTTGGTCTTTTGGGCTTTTAAATCTACAAGCCCAAAAAAAAAATTGGGATTTGTCTTACCAATTAAAAGCCTAGTTGTCTATGTTCTACAATTAAACGTCAACACAAAAACAAGAAAAGTAGAAAACTAAAAACCTAATATGCGCTCTACTATTTCTCTAAATCATTTCTAATGTCTCTTCTATGGAATATCGTTTCATCTTCATCATTGACCAGTCTGCAGTCCTACTGATAGCTGAAAAGGTACATTTTTTCCATCTTTCATTTTTTTTCTCATGTTTTTCAATTTTTTTCATGTTAATCTTTGGAATATCTAAATCTTGGAACTTGAAAGAGAAAACTGTATGGACCGTTTTTTTAGTTCAATTTCTTAATCTTTCCTAGAGTTTTTTTCTTTTTATATGACTATCTTGTACTTTAGAACCATGGGAGCTTGTCATATTTTATGTAGGCTCTCTATTGTTATTTTGTACCATATGATTATATCTTAATATTTTATATAAAATTATCTTAATTAATTTATATATAATTTTTTCTTAGACTTATTAATGATTCCAAAGTTCCTAAATTTATTCTTAAATCACTTTTCAGGTTATCACAATTAAGTTATTGACAATATATTACAATGGCAAGCAATCCATTTTCGACAACATCCGTCACTCAACTCGAATTTGGAATTCTTAGGAGAAAGTCAAATGACATCGGATGGAAGTTTGGAATGTTGATTGATCCTAAAAACCTCGACAAAGTTCAATATAAATTATGGGGAAAAACGATGTCGGGGAAGCATATATGATCAAGGAGCATATAGGAAATATATCTAAAAATGTATTTGGTTGTCGAAAACATCTCAAAAAAATAAAAATAAGTGCAAACAAACTATTTTAGAGGGGAGGAAAAGAAAGCAAAAATAAAATAATGAAAGAACAAAGTTGTAGAGCAGAGATGAAGAACAAAATAATAGAAGAACAAAGTTGTAGAGCAGAGATGAATAAAATAATGGAAGTGTTAGAATGTATACTAAAAGTCTAGTTTTTTGTATAAACATTTATTTTGAAATGAGAATCACATTGATCAAATGTCTGCATTTAGTTAAATGTAGTTATCCATTTAATTTATATTGTAGATAACATGGTGTGTGATGTCACACAGAAGATCATGTTATCAGTTCCTTATAAATTATAAATAGAAGCTCACAATCAAAATGGATTGGGACAAACCATTGGAATGGTTGTAGTGTAATTTGGTACTAATTTATCTTGACTATAAAATTACACTAGTACACTATGTGTGTATAGAGAATGACCATTTGAGGTTGTTCCTTTTATATTGACTGCATAAAAGAACAAAACCTCTGTTATTATGGATGTGCACACTCTTAATCCCGATATAATAACAAGCGCATGTACTTAGTATTTATTTATTTAAATTATCAAAGGGTAAGATTTATTCGTTAAATCAATAGGCCCGATAAATTAGGAAATAATATTATTTATATGGTGTGTTGTTGATTATAGAAAGAAACTGTGTCCTATTTATTAAGATGATGTCCCCTTGAGAAACTCATAAGGATTGTCATGTAAACCCTGCAGGTGGAGTTAGTTCCAACATGATAATGAAGTTGAGTGGTACTACTCTTGGAGCTAGATGTTAATTAAGTGAGTTGTCAATAACTCATTTAATTAATGGGCATTCGATATCTTAAACACATGGAGATTAACGCACTCATGATAAGAAGGAGCCCATAATGTAATATGGGATTGGTGCGGTAGTTCAATAATAACTCTTTAGTGGTATGAATTATTATTAATGAACTTGAGTTGGGTGTTCAGGTCGAACACAGGAAGCTCAAGCTCATCAAAAGGCCAAAACCAATTCCTCCTCTAGGTCAATATTGTAGCCTCTATGTATAAAGCCTCGCATCCACCCAAGTCAACCTTATGGCCGGCCACATCCTTGCTTGGTGCCCAAGCAAGGGGCCGGCCAAGATGAGTTTAAAAGTGGGTTTTTAATTTTTTAGATCTTTCTTTTTGTAGTCATCTACAAAGTTTTAAAAGAGAGATTTAAAATTTTAAAAACTTTCCTTTTTTGAAGTCATCCACATGGTTTTAAAAGAGTTTTAAATTTAAAAAATCTTTCCTTTTGTAGTCATCTACAATGATTTAAAAGAGAGATTTTATTTTTGTTAAATTTTCCTTTTTTGTAACCATGATTTAAAATAAAGGTTTTAATTTTAAAAATCTTTCCTTTTTATAGCCATCTACAATGTTTAAAAGAAAGATTTTTAATTTTAAAACTTTCCTTTTGTAGCCATCCACAATAGGAAATTTAAAAACGAGATTTTAATTGTTGTTAAAATCATTCCTTTTTAGCCATTACCAAGAATTATAAAAGAGGATAGATGGTGCCTTAGAGGAAATAATCATCTACACAATTTTTATTCCTCTTTTATTCTGCCGACCCCCTCATATTCTTATTTTCCCCTTGCTTTCTCACCTAAGGCCGACGGCATCAAAAGGCTTCAACCATCTTGTGGTCGGCGGGTTGCAAGGAAGAAAGAAGAACAAGAGGTGGTGTTCCTAACTTTGATCCCTTGGTAGCCGAAAGTCTTGGAAGAAAGAAGGACTTGGGTGGTTTTTGCGTCTTGGTATATCGTCGCCCACACGACGTCCAACAGGAGGAGAGGAATACAGCAGAAAATCAAGAGGTCTTTAAGCTACAAAGGAAGGTATAATTAGTTAACTGTTTCCGCTGTGTACTAGTTTATTTTTCCTTTGTATGAATCCTGAAGTACCAACATAAGAGGCTAGTGATCTTGTGCTTTGATTGAGGTATCTATAGTTTAACCTAGGGTTTACTGTAAGGAATTTAAATATTCAATTTCTTTGAAAGACTTTGACTAGGAAGTGATGGATGATCCCATACCCAAGAAGGTCGAGTGCCTCGCCAACGACCTGGAAGTCAATCCTTGAAATAGATATTTAATCAACTTCTGTAATATGGTTTAACTTCTGATGAACACATGGGTTGAACTTGGATTAATAATGTTAAGTTTCGTTTGCAATCCAAGTTTAACTTCTGAAAAACACATGGGTTGCTAGGAAAAGTTATGTGCTTGTACAAATTTTTGTACGGGAAACAGAACGAAATTTCGAGTAGCGCCAACGGGAAGAATAAAGTTGTAGAGCAGAGGTGACTATTTCTCTAGACGAAGGTCTTGAAATTGAAGAGATAGAATTAAAAAACTTCTTCCACTTGGCCTCATGGATAGATATACATCGATAATTGCTCAAGAAAATGTAAGTTCAAGTAAAAGTAAAGTGATTCGCCAAAAAAAATATAAATGATGCTTCTTCAAAGAGAGAACTCAACAAGTTCAACAATATGTTGGGAGATGGGTTCATGAAAATGGAATCTCATTCAATGTTGTTGATAATGATAACTTTAAGCAACTAATGGAGGCAATTGGTCAATTTGGACCAGAATTCAAGCCTCCAACTCAACATCAACTTAGGGAGCCACTATTAAAAGCCAAAATTAAAAGAACAAAGCAACTACTAAAGAAATATGAAGAAGAAAGGGCAAAGAATAAGTAATCGATCATGACAGATGCATGGAATGATAGAAAAAGAAAAAGCATCTTAAATTTGTGTGTTTATTGCAAGGAGGGTACTACATTTTTAGAGTCTAAGAAATCTTCAGACGAGGCACATACAGCTGAACTTATTTTTGAATATGTTGACAAGTGTGTTGAATAAGAGTTCAAAATATTATTCAGATTATAATTGACAATGCCACCAACAATATGGTTGTAGCTAAATTGATGAGAGAAAAACAACGTGGGATCTTTTAGAGTTCATGTGCAACTCACACCATTAATCTCATGTTTGAAAGTATTGGCAAGCTTCCACAATATAAAAAGGTTATTGAGCAAGCCAAGTCTTTTACCATTTTCATTTATGCTAAGACTTTGTCATTGATGAGAAGTTTCACGAAAAAGAGAGACAGTTCGGCCCGGAGTTACCAGGTTTGCATCAAATTTCCTCATTGCAAAATTTGATTGAAGAAAAATCTAGCTTAAGGGTCATGTTTACACGTGATATGTGGGAGAAATTTAAATGGTCAAAACAAACAAAGGAAAATTGGCTTACTTCATTATGACGAGCATAAGTTTTTGGAATGGAGTCACTTTGGTAAGAATTCTTGAATTGATAGATGGAGATAGAAAATCATCGATTTCTATATGGGGAGCTTCTTCAAGCTAAAGAAGACATCAAAGTGGCCCTGAACAATGTAGAATCAAATTATCAGCCTATCATACTGATTATTAGTTAAAAATGAAGGAAAGACTTGATACATCATTGCATACCACTCCCTTTTTGTTGGATCCCTATTTTCAATATAAAGATAATTCTATTGCTCTTTATGAGGAGGTCGCGATGGGGATTTTTGAATGCATGAAAATTTTACATGCAGTTTGATCTACAAAATATAATTATTAATAAGGAATTTGTAAAATATAAAGACAAGACTGGGTTATTTGAAAAAATATTAGTAGCAAAAGCATGTAAAAAAAATGATGATACATTTGATCCATGTGCACGGTGAAGTACATACAATGCCCACACACCCAACTTGCTAAGAGTGGCATTGAGGAAATTTTCATTAACTACAAGTTCATCTGGCTGTGAAAGAAATTGGAGTGCATTTAAAGGAGTAAGTTTTAAACTTTAAGTCTTTAATTAATGTAAAGTATTAATTTTTAAAGTTTATATTCATGTTACTGACTATAATATTTATTCTTTTTTTTAAGATTCATACAAAGAAAAGAAATAGATTGGATGGATTGAACAATCAAATATTTATCCAATTTAATATTAGATTGTTGAACAGACAAAAAAGAGAAAGGAGTCGATGTCCTTCTTGCAAAAGATGCTTCAAATGCAGAAGGTTGAATTGTGGATGGTGGGAGAGATGATGAAGTTGAACTAGGTTGCGGGCTCACTTGGCAAATGGTTGATGAAGTAAGTGGAGCAGATGAAAATCTACAATTTCGAAGAAGCTCTAGAGTGAGAGAACTTCACGAAGATGATTTTGCATCTGAAGAAGAGGATCAATGATATTAAGTTTGTGTCCGATGAAGAACAAGTTGTTGAAAATTATAGAGACGAAATAGAATAAATATATGATATTTTATTAGTTGTGTAATTTTGAATTCATTTTAAATTTGATGTTATTGTGTTAGAGTTATAGTATATGATTTATTATGTAATTTATGTTGATACTGTAGAATCCGCCTAACGACGCCTAGTCCCCCCCAAAGCGATCTAGGCTCTAGGCGCTGTTCTGGCACCCGACTAGCACCTAGTGAATTTTATAACCTTGTACACAGACTTACCTTACTTTGCAAGAGGTTGTTTCCAATTCCCACCCATAGTATAAATAAGTTAATTTATCCATTTCACCCATCTAACCAATATTGTCAAAAAAAAAAAATAGACTTCATATCATTTTCATAAGTTCACTATCTTTCATATGAATTAATCTTCGGTCACGCTAAGTTTCTATTAAAATGTTATTATAAATAAAGTTGTCACAGCTTTTGTGCAATGTGCAGGTTATCAAAAATTTTTTTCGCTAGGTGTCCGTGTCCGGCTTACGCTGACTAATCCTAAGGTGTACGGCTTGGCCCCACTCCCCGTACACGAAGCATGAGTGGTTCCGGAGTTGGTGACCACGCACACGAAAATTTTGATCGCAGGCATATGCCCAGCAGGAATTGAATCCTTGCTTCATGGATTCACCGCCAAACCTTTACCAACTGCGTTGTGCCCTGGGGGCAGAGATTATCAATTTATAATCATTGAAACAGTGGGTGAGTACAATGATTTTAAGAATGGCAACATGATGATGCTTCATTATCCTAACAGAATAAAGGTGTACAAAAGAACAATGTAAATAGGACTTAAAAAATATAAGATGGCAAGAAAATCAAGCAGTGACATTGTGCAAAGCATGACCAACATAACAAAATTAAAAAAAAAAGATCATACAGAAGAGACTAGAGCATAACCAACCGAATAATGAAATCTTCAATAGTCCCGAATTCTTTTTTCTCCTCTTCTTCCTCGACAATATCGTCCTCACTGTCGCTACAGATTAAAGCTTCACCACCATTGTGGTCATAATAAATTCTTCTACGACCAACTACTGACTGATCCTCAGTCATTATTTGGTTCCTAGAAAACAAAATTTTAATTGAATACAATTAGCCACACAGATTTAAGTGATCATTGAAGGCATTCTTCCAAAACAACCTTTTATGTCAAACTTAAAAAAGAAAGAGAAAACAAAAAGCTGGATGCAGTGAAAAGGTTTCCTTGTTCCTCTCAAATTTGCAGTAAAAATAAACAAAGGGATACACCCAAGTCTAAAAACTTCTACAAATATATTCAAATTTTATCCATCTCTCCAACATTTGTACAAGCTTGTAAAATCTGGTATGTAATCAGATGACTACTCAGCCTGATCAGTACAAGGGAGAATTATAATCATGTTAAAAGCTAATCAGACAGGAGAAGCTAGAGCTCTATATCTTTTGGCAAGTAGTCTCACAAAGTTAAGGAGAATTCATAATCTGACCACATCCTTTAACAGACCGATGCTTCCTTTCAAAAATAGATAAACAGTTATGAACTAAAAAGATAATGTTTAGTGCTTTAAGGAAAGGGAATTTGAATTGCCACCTTGATAACAAGGTATGTGAGAAAAACAACTCTCATTACATAATGAATATCTCTATGTATGTGCAACTATATCAAAACCTTGTTTCTACCTATTTCATAAGCCTTCTATCTGCATATAGTATAATTGAGGAGGCATTGTAATCAGTCACTGTTATGCAGATATACCTGTCTAAAAATATCCATGTAGTATAGAGAGGTAATTTTGGCACTTCAGGCAGTTTGATCAATTGAACATTCTTTCCACCAAAATTGTTGCCAATAAGAACAGCTGTGGATGCATATGAACTTTCTTCTTGGCAACTACCACTATCCTTTTCTCCTGATTGTTCAAGACTATTTAGTGTACATAAGGCGTCATCTTGTCTCCTAGTTAATAAATCTGCATGTAAATCATTATTATGATCCGAACAATTTCTGAACGATAGATTATAAACCAGTTGTGTCATGTTAATGAGACTCTGCTTGTTCTCTTCCATTTTTTTCTGGAACAAAAGAAGAAACATCAGGAATAAAATTTTAACAATTTTCAATTAACATTGGAATCCCAGAATTTGAACCTTAATGTAAACACGACGATCATAAAACACTTGCTTCTTCAAGGAATCAATAATTTCCATAACATCTGCAGGAGTGTAGTTTTCTTCTCCAACCGCAGCAATCTGCAACAGAAAAAGTAGAATATGAATTCACAGGATTTCAAAGCAAAGTAAAAATTGTTTATGCAAGTAATATTAGCAATTCTTGCAAAAAAAAAAAACACTGGTATAGAAAATTAATTACAATTGCATCAGTCCTAACCCTAAGAATTAAATCTTTAAATTGAGTAATTAACTGGATCATTTTCTTTGCAGGTCATCACAAAATTTCCAAGAAAAACAATTGATTGGGCAACCACTACAGAATAAAAAATTTCAAAATTTTCCTCTAAGGAAAACTAAAAGATGAGTTTTCAACCTAGATAAATAAACAAGATTGACATTCGCTCATATCAATTCATTTCTAGCTTTCTTGCCTGAAGAATCCAAAGACAGATTATCACCCTCCAGATCAAACAGAGTTTTGTTGAAAGGGCTGGTGTAAATTTGCATAAATGTAGTGCAACACATTCAGCTTTCTTAATTTATTTACTATTTTCATATCAACTGATTCTCATTAGTCAAAACCAAGGTTTAATATCAATCTCTACTACGTTTTCAGTAATATATTGTGTCATGCTAGTCTTGTTTCAATACTTATTTAATTGAATTAATAATGATAACATAATTAATTTTATTGCGCATAAGTTGAAAGTTCTAATTAACTAATTAATTATTTACTTAATAATTAATTAAATTGCTAGTAAACGCCAATTGTGTTTTAATTTTAGCTTTACAGCCTTTACTCATAAATTGTATACTTAAAATCTACTCAAGTTTTGAAGGGAGAATGTGGAAATAAGCAATGAGAAATTGAGATATTCCTTGGTCTTCTATAAAGTAAGGTATGTTTAGTTTTCAGATTTTGTAACATTGGAGCAATTTTAAATTTGATTAAAAAAGGGACAGCCCGGTCCAATGAGGACCCCAAGGAAGAGTCAATTGTACACAATCTTCTCCTACATTACTAGAAGTTGTTTCCACGATTCAAACTCACGAATATCAAGTCACACAATAACAACTTTTTGTTGCTGCAAAACTCCCCTTCAAGGATGTGAAATACTATAAAGAGATCCAAACTTTATCAAAATTTGGAGATGTAAAATATTATTTTTTGGGATTAATTATATTTTAAATTTTATAACTAAATTGTATTTAATTTGATACGTATAAATTTATAAAAATGAAAAATATAAAGTTCAACTCTAACTCAACCCAATTAAATTTGAAATTTTGAATTCAAAACTTTATGATTAAATTAAATTTGAATTTTAAAAAAAAAAATATACCTTTATATTGAACTACATAAACATTTTTTAAAAATAAATTTAATATATATCCCATCAATGCACATCTATTACAATCATCTTATATCTTTAATGATATTTTAATGAATAAATTAAAAGTAATCAAAGAAAAATAAATAAATTATTTTCTTAACTTAATCAAATAAATTTTATTCAATCAAAGCTAGCAAAAGATGTAGAGAAAAAGCTCGACATGAGCTCGTTAAATCCTAATTTTTCCATCGCTTAGTCACATGATTTTGTCTATTTATCTTGACATCACAAAAGTTAGATTATACAAAAGAATACTCGTTGATACAAATTCTATCCTATTTTAAATTTTTTAAAAAATGTAAACACTAATTGAGCTAAATTAAACCTATATTTGGGTTTTAGATGTCAAATAAGGGGGCGTTTGGTTCTTTCCTAGGAAAAGAAATCGGAATAAGAATCATAGTATTGTGGAATGAGAATGGGTATGAGCATGAATATCACTCTTAAAAACAATATTTGGTTAGTTGAATATTTTCTATCCGAATAAATTAAAATTTCCTTTTTTACCCTTAAAGGAAAATAAAAGAAAAAATTAGATGTGAGAAAAAGTTGAATGTGAGAGAAAAATATGATGAGAGAGAAAATATAACGAGAAAGAATGAAGAGAGTAAAAGTATGATAAGAGAAAATGAGGAAAGAAAGTGTGATAAGAGAGAGCATGATGATAGAAGATGAGAGAGAAAATATGATGAGAGAGGATGAAAAGAGAAAAAGTGTAATGAGAAAAAATAATAAGAGAGAGTGTGATGGGAGAGATTGAGGAGAGAGAAAGTATGATAAGAGATAAAGAGTGATAAGAAAAAATATGAAAGCGAATGTGATGGGAGAGATTGAGGAGAGAGAAAACATGATGAAAGAGAAAACGTGATGAGAGAAAAAGTGTTGAGAAAAAAGAGAGAGAGTGTGATGGGAGAAATTGAGGAGAGAAAAAGTGTGATGAGATAGAAAGCATGATGAGAGAGAAAGTGTGATGAGAAGAAAGAGAAAAGAGAGTGTGATGTGAGAGATTGAGGAGAGAGAAAGTATGATGAGAGAGGAAGTATGATGAAAGAGAAAGTGTGATGAGAAAAAAAAGAGGGACGAGAGTGTGATGGAAGATATTAAGGAGAGAGTATGTGTAATGGAAAAAAAGGAAAGAAAATGTGATGAGAGAGATTAAGGAGAGAGAAAGTGGGTGATAAAATGAGGAGAGAGAAAATATGATGAGAGAGAAAAAGTGATATGAAAGAAAAATTAAATAAATATATTTTGATATTTGATATTAAGGAAAAAAAATTAATTTTGGGCCAAGGGTATTTTTGGAATAATGGAATATTTTGATTGTTGAAAATAGAGTAATGACTCATTGAAGGGGGGAGGCATGGGAATGAGTCATTACCCAATTATAAGGATTCATTCCCTTATTTGTATTTCCATTCCTATAATCCAAACATCAACAATGACAATCAATGATTGTTATTCCCATTTCCCACTCTTATTTCCCTAAACCAAACGCCCCCTAAATATTTAGGTTAAATAGAACCCATCGGGTAAACATAGGTGATTAGAATCATGTGGGTTTAAAATGAGTTTAATTTAGATTTATTTTAGTCAATTCAAGCCAAACCAAATTTATATATGTATGATAGTCAAACATGATGATGTTTAATTAGATTAGTGAAATTTTTAAAAAGTTAGGAATTTAATTTCTCTCTTGTACTCTCCTCCTCTCCTTGCCCTTTTGCTAGCTTGTCACTTGCCTCCAACTGCCCACTACTAGCAGCCTACCTGTTATTGATCCCCAATTCTTTTCTCCCCTCTCCTCCATCACCCCTTCTCTCTCCTACTCTCTCTGTTCCTCTTGTCCCTTTATTTCCACCGCATACAACTGCCACTATTAGAGCTCTAATGTCATCTTGTTGTGCTAATATCATCTTGCGTTCCAATTAGAGGACAGAACAATTTCCGTTTGTGCAGACAAGCATAGCTCAGCACTTTAATCCTTGATCAAAACATTCATGCATTTCATCTACTCAATTTCATAGTGAATATGAACGCAAGCAAATGGATGATAACAAGGAATGAGTGATCAAGTGACTTGGGTTGTATCTAACAAGCATGGAAATTACAATAAAGAAGTGAAGAAACCCTATAGGCAAGCATAGTAGAGCATTGATTTGTTTGACCATGGTGAGCGTGATCCTATTGAAGTGTTTAGCTCATGATTACGACTTATAAAAGGTTATCGTGGGCATTATATGTGAATTTGCTTTACTCTAGCCAATTTGGCGAAAGAATTGGATTCATTTCATTTAGTATAGGAGGGCTAATAGAAGTTTTACTAAATTAGAGGGTGCGTAATTGTGTTTTTACGAATAAAAATCATTGATTATGTATGTAAAATGTGCCTTAATGGAATAATTCCCCACTTAAGAGTAGGGGCAATTCAAATGGATATGCGTGAGGAGAGAAACTAAATCTTCCTCAGGGTGTTGAAACCCTTCCCTCTCTTGTAGTTGAAACACCCATCTCTCTCTTCTTCTATACACCTTTCCCTTACCTTCTTCCATGGTCAATGAAAGCCTCTAGAACAAGTTGTAGACTCCCTCTCCTCTTCTTATCCTTCAATAAAAGTCTAGGTTTTGATTGGATAAGACTTTAAATCTAAGTTTTCATGCTTGTCAAGATTTATTTGAACCCTAAGATGAATGTGTGGAATTCTAAGGATAGGAGTTTGGCTCTTATGTTAGTGGAAACCTCAATGCCCTCAATATCTGAAAATGCCAAAAGAGGAAGCCACTTTTTGATGGAAGGACCAATCTTGTATAGATATGAGGTCATCATGATAGAGGCTAGTTTAGGTCATCTAGTTCTTATAATGAGTATTTTCTTTCAACTTAGAAGTTACTGATAACAATTTAATGGCTGTACAATTAATAGAATGGTTGTACTAAATTGGAGAGGAATAGTGCATAGAATTTCTTATATATAGGAGGTATTGCATTTAAGACAAATAAGAAATGCCCTCAAGCCCTACAATAAGTTGGGCGTAGTCGATTGGTTGAGGTAAATTTTTAATTAATGTACTTGTATGGTAAAAAATTAACATGATAGTGTCTATCTATTGTGAATTATGGATGTCGACCCTAATACATTAAGGCATTGACCTTATCTCATTCATGATGTTTGCCTAAATTCAACCTAAATACATTAATGTCGTCAACTTAAGTTCATAAATGGCGTCAACCTTATATTATTTTCATGTCAGCCTTATTAATATATTTTTGGCATCTATGTAGTATGCATAAGTTGAAGCATTTAGCCCCATGTTTATGTTTTTATACTATAATTATTATTATTGTTTTATCATTGTTCAATAGGGAATTTCTTAATGATTGAAAAGTACAAATGAAATCATGGTTTACAATCTTGTGCCAAACTTGGCAGCATTGTCAAAACATATTATTTCGATAAATCACCAAAACTCTATACTATAAATCTGCACCAATTGAATTATTTAAACTAGTTGTTTTACCTTATTTTTTATTTTTTTCCTCCTTCTGCCTCTAATTTGTCACTGACACCATACATCAATACGTTAACATAATACCAAAAACAATATCACTTCAATCAAAAAACTAAACTCCGACACAGCTAAAGATTTTGAGCCTTGAATAAAATAATCTTAATGTTTAGCCAAGTTACATCTAATTAAGCTAACTAGTTATCAGTTTTATTGTTTACATATTTTATACCTCTGGAATTATGCCTTGGTCATATGCAAGTTGTTAAATCATGGCTCAGCTCATTACTTGGTCGTTGAATTGCTAGGATTATTTGTATTACTTGAAAGAAAGCATCATTGACTTAAACTAATACGCTGGTTGTTGTCATTTTATTGTTGCATCCATGTCTATATGTGGGAGGAAGCACAGGGCAATAGAAGATTCAGAGATGGAGATAAAGTTGTGTCATTGGTTTAAAGTCATGCAAGTCATCTAAGTTACTGGTAGTTTTGGTAGGAAATATAGCAACTTTTTTTCATATTTTTGATTGTTTCCTTTTGAGTTGAGACACTCAATGATAGTGAAGATTGCACATGGTGATGGATGTGTTCAATACAGTGGTAAGACCCATCATTCTCCTAGTCATTTAGTATTGTGTGGTTGTTATTATCATTTACATTTTTTGGGTTATTTATTGATACTTTCTGTTGAACCTCCTGTGATAAGGATCCATCATTGAGTTTTGATGTTTAAGAAAATAGTTTAAGTTAGAATCATATTCATATTTAATGTGTACAAAGTTGTGCAACACTTGATCAAGATATATATTGAAACCTGGCATGGGCAAATGTATTGGTTACTCGATAGATCAAGGTCTATGAAAATCAGAGAAAGATGGCATGAAGCATTTGAGGGATGCAAAGCATTGAAGTATGTCAATGCTAATAACTACTAAAAAGGTATTTAATATCACACAACCACATGTTTTAAACCTTGAATATTTTAATAAACACTGAAGTATTGTGAGTTCATAAAATCATCAATGATTTGCAATGACCTTAGAAAAGACATATTATAACTAGCTTGAAAATTTGAAGAAGATAATCACCTTGTAGCTAACTTGGAATCACTGAATAAACTCAGCTTTATGAGAAAAAGATTATTCATAACAAAATAACCGTATATGATAACAGATACATACTTTTCAAGATGGCAGTAATTGTATCTCTTCCACAATGTGGAGATGAAAATCAGTAGCCTAATTTGGGGCTTCAAAGAAACAAAAACTTCATGAATTATATTGATGTTTGACTCTGTAAGGATTAGTTTAGGTTCCTTGGAAACAATGGGCAAAGAAGCATAACCATTTGGGGCTGGATTAATAACCTAGCTGAGCATGAACATTATTAAATTCGGCCACTTAATGTTCATGAGCAGATTCGTAAACTCTTCATAAGCACTACTTGTGATTTGTGAACAAAACTCATTAAATATTCATGGACATTTCACAAGACAAAGCTCATTTACAAGTTTGCTTATATATATACACACATGCAAAGTTTCATTCATAAATTAAATATTGAAATTTTTGCATCACTTCCATACACATTAACAAATATAAATTATTTGTTTGAAATTATTTATAGTATGCCTAAAAGATATATATACACACATGCAAAGTTTCATTCATAAATTAAATATTGAAATTTTTGCATCACTTCCATACACATTAACAAATATAAATTATTTGTTTGAAATTATTTATAGTATGCCTAAAAGTTCATAAATAAAAAACATTTTATTTATTCAGGCAAGTTTGAACTGATTATGAGCAAGAGAAGTTAGTTGAGCTAGCAGTTGGTTTTTCCTTTATTGGATAAATATGCTTGGACAAAGTTGGGTGCTCTTCTTATGGACCTCTACAAATTGATTGAACTCTCTTTAGGAGAAAACAACTCAAGGCCTTACCAACTTCAATCAAAAGGCGACCATAATTAACAACCCTAGCTTAGCTTCAACTACACTACACCTGCTCCCGTTGGCATTTTACGGAAAGAAAAAAATAATAGTAGAACCCAAGCAGCAAACAACATCAGCCAGAGCAATGCAGCTAGAAATCTCACCGATTTCGAAACAAGCGACCAAAGATCTCGGCACACAAAGTAGTAAACACCAAACTGCAGAACCAATACCGAGGAGAGGAGAAGAGAATAGTAACCTGCTGAGACTGCGAGGGTTTAGCGGAAGCGGAAGATGAATCTTTAGAAGCCATGGCGGCTTCCAGCAAGCCAAGCAACGCCAACGACCGGCGCAATCACTACAGAACGTAGATCCGTCGGCGGGAGAAATTTGGGGTTGGGATGGAGGAGAAACCCTAATGTCAGGCCTCGGGGCGCGAGAATGAGAGAGAAAAGGGTCGCTGGTGAGGAAGCGGGGCGGAGTTTGAACCTGTGGCACGCCGCAGAGGGGCGGGCAGGCGAATGAGGGAAGTGGATTTGGGGGGTAATTAGAGCCCAGCAAATGGGCTGCGGCCGTCCCCTGTGACCGCGTTCTCGCCCATAGACAAAAACTTCGTATGTTGTCAACGTGTGTGTATATATCTTGCGTCCCACTTGTATCCTTAGTTCATAAATTGAGGATGGGAGGATGATTAATTACATCGATTAATTTATTATAATAAATTTTATCTTATTAAATAGATAGAATTCATTATAATTTATCAATTAAAGATATTGGATCATTCTCTATTTGTAATTTGTAAACAAGAAGATCTCGCATATCACATAGGAGAGAGAAAAGTGGAGAAAGAGAAATAGGTGGGACAAGCATTTAATCAAATCAATATTTTCTCCCCTTCACTTAGTTATAAATTTCACGTTGGAGGGGGCGACCATGGTGTTGCCTTCATTCATCCCTCTTTCACCCCTTATTTGTGTCTCTGCATCTTCTTGGCCTCTGTCCCTACTTAGCACCTATACTTAAATATATAGAGTGTTAATGCATGGAGCACTAGACGATCGAATTTGAATTTTGATAATGGTAAAGTGCTTTAAGTTAAGTGTTATTATTGATCTAACAAGTTGAACTAAGTGTATAAAAAAGTCCTAAGTGATCTTAGGTAAAATGAAAGTCCTGGTACAGGAGATTGGCAAAGTTTTGGCGGGTCGAGAACGTTGGGTGAAATCATAGTTTGCAAAATCGCGATCCGGATCGTAGGATCGTACGATCCTATGATCCGGAAACCCAAAATCGATTCAGGATCGTGCAGAATCGTTTTTGCAGTAGGATCGCTAATATATCAAATTAAAGCTCGTTCAGAGATCTTTAATAAATTTCAAAGTTTATCCTTAACCATTATCTTTTTTTCATCTGAGTTTTAAATTATTTAAATATATGTTTAATTATTTTTGAGTTGGTTTTTTATCAATAATATTCTGTCATTTATTTTTCTCAAAATAATAAGTTTTTGGATGCCTATTGTCTAGTATTGTGTGGCATCAACCAGTCTTTAGAAGATTATTTCCGGCATTCATATTTGAATCAAAGGATTCAACAGCTTTTGTTATATACGTTAGATGCTTTGTTGACATTTAAATTGAATTATCTTATAAATCAAGGAAATATTTTTGACATTATATGTGTTATTATTATTGTGTTAATAGATATTTTATATTCTTTCATTTTATGATATGAAAATATAAATATTATTACTATGCGAGAATGATAGTTGAATTACAAGTTAATTTAAATTTGTACATGTAGTAATGTAATTTGATGTGTTGAGTGTAAATAATTGTATATATATATACAAAATTAGTTATTTATTTATATGTAAATGAGTTTTTTAGGTATTTTTTCCAATTATTAATCATGTATAATAAAATTTTAAGGGTTTTTGGTAGGATCGTACGATTCTACGATCCGATCCTGACCGATCCAATCCTGACCCTAAATCTATCATGCGTAGGATCGCGATTCTACAAACTATGGGTGAAATCCTAAGGTCGAGGACGTTGGGTGAAATTCTGATGTCTCAAACGCTAAGTAAAAATTCAAACAGTCTAGAGGATCAATTTGGCAAAAGGTAAATTCTCCTGAGAGAAGTAGATGAGGACGCATTCTCCGAAGAGGGAACAGTAAGCATCAGTCCTATCTAAAGTTTCAGCGAAACTCAAAGTCAAAACCGGACAGTTCAAAGGTTGTCAAAATTATTCTATATATACTGTTGTCTGGGCTGACTTTTTTTTATAGAAAGACTAAGCTAGAAAAAATTGGTCCGGACTCCTGGAACAGCTTTGGGTGCCTAGAGTTACTCCAGGAGCCTAGGTAAGCTTCGACAAGGGAGTGCCCCCGGGCGGTTCGGATGCTCGGAATTGGTCTAGGTGCCCGAACAAGCAAAATCTAATCATCAAGCTGAGTTGGAGCGCAAAGATTGGTTGACCCATGTCAACGGTCCAGACGCCCAGAGGGAGTCCAGGCACCCGAACGTGAATAAACTTCTAAGACGAAGTTTCGACGAGAACTCGTCATGTCAGCATAATCCAGGCACCCGGGAGGGGATCCAGACGTCGAATGGGGCTATAAAAGGAGGCTTCGACCAGTAGCTCAAACTCATCAATTGAAACAACTTCCACTCCTGCGCGCTGCTCTGAAAAGGTCCCTACGACACCCAAAAGCTGCTCCAACGACAACTACCCTGAAGATCTCTTTCTCCAAGTCGTTGGTATTTTTTATTGTTCAAATTACTTGTACTCAATTGAAATTGTATTTGTATTCTTCGATTAATTAGTGATTGTCCAACGAAAGCACTCTCACGTGTGTGTCTTGGAGTAGGAGTCGTCACATGCTTCAAACTAAGTAAAACTTAGTTGTATTAGCATTGTGTTTTCTTTCTCTTCTATCTTTATTCCACTGTTTTTTACTCTCTGAGTTTTAAACAAACATGAAAGTCACGAGCGCTATTCAATCCTACAATAAGTATCAGAGCGAGATCACTTTGAATCAGTAAAACCACTGTTCAAGCAATTTTTTTCGTGGTATTATTTTTTTTATTTTTCGAAGTCGATCGAAATTAGTACTATCATCCCTTCCGAACATTTTTTTCACAATCGAGTTTTTTTTCTCGAAGTTGATGCAACACCATTTGAGTTCTTTAGTTTCTTTTTATCACACACTACTAATATAAGACCAAATCTTGAAACATTCTTCATTTTTTATATATGCGATATTTTTAAAAAAAAATGGGCCACCAAGAATGCAACAACACCACTCGTTCACCTCATTTCTCCCGTGAAAACTTTGGTTACTGGAAAATCCGAATGGAGTACCACTTGAAGACATAAGTTAAAATATGGATAATCATCCCAATGGGCTTCGCACTACCACTCGATGTCGCTCGAAAACTGATGACATGCGACAACTGAGACTCGCACCTAATGAAGAAGATCAAGGCTGATGCATAGGCCACGCTGACTCTCCAATGTGACTTAACTAAAGAAGAGCTGAACCGAGTCAGCTTATTTTAAAGTGCAAAGGACCTATAGGAGAAGTTAATCAAACTACACAAAAGGACCTCCAACAGAAAGGTAAATAGATACGAGTTAATCTTAAATAAATTATATAACATAAAAATACAAGAAGGATAATCAGCAAGCCAACTCTACGCTAGCATCCAAGATCTTCTCAACAAACTACATACAATCAGTTAGAGAGTGGAGAACCACGACATCATCAGGGACGTGATGAATGCTTTTCCAAGTAATATTTGTAGTCATCCATAGTGGATGCTTACAAAGTTTCTAAGGATCTTTCGGCAATTAGATTAGATGAGTTATTCTCTAAATTTGAATTACATAAATAGACTAATGAACTGTCGGTTGATAAAGGTATTGCTTTGGTTGTAGGTACAAGTAGAACAAGGGAACCAAAAACCAAACACCGAACCGAACCCGAGTCTGAAGGCGAATAGGACTCAGAAGACGACGATGAAATCACCGTCGAGCTTGCGAACCTTGTCCGAAAACTGTACAAGAAAAAGAAGGGGTTCACTAAACGAGAAATCAAAAAAATGATTTAATCAAAGGCAAAGCAGTCGAGTCCAAACTTGATACCAAGATCAAGTCAAAAGTTACCTGCTACGATTGCAACAAAAAGGGACACATCAAGGTTAATTGTCCGAGTCAAAAGGAAGCCAAGAAGCAACGGAGGAAGAAAGCACTACAAGCGACGTGGGACGAGTCTTCATCAGAAGGCTCCGAGGAAGATCATGAGAATATAAGCTTCCTCACACTTACAACCCATAACAAATTGTCGAGTCTGAAACTGAGAGCAAATCAAAAGCCGAGTCTAAGAGAAGCCACGGATTTATATCCGTTTATGAAGGGACAAACAACACGGTAAGTTTCCCTCAAATAGATAAGTTGCATAATTTGATAAATTATATAATGCATAAATTAGCTAAGTCCAATATCCGGATCAAGTCACTTCAAAAGGAGATAACAACCTTTAAGGAAGCGACTAACCTAAGTCCCTTGACTGAACCTATTCAAGTTGGAACTTCAACTCAAGTCCAGCAATATGAGGAAGAAATTCCAACACGAAAAGTCAAGTCAAGAAACTAAATGACACATTGGAACAGTTCACCTCGTGTTTCAAGAATGTTGATATAATTCTTAGAAAACAAATAGTTGTATACAATCGATCTAGACTCGGGTATAAGGCTAAATAAAAATTTAAATCTTATCTATCTCTAGTTGATTGAACCAATAAAAAAGTAGTCCAAGCATGGGTCCCTAAGTCTAACTTGATTAATCAAGTTGGACTTGATCAATATTGGATTCACAAGGATTAAATCCACTATCTTGATAGACATTATAGAGACTATGATTTAGGGGGCTAATAAAAAGACCATCTTCATTATTAGATAGACTTATTTGATGTTTAATTTACTGCTTTCATTATTTATGTTTTGATTAGGATAGATAAAGATTTCGCTTGATCAACACTTGATTAGTTAAATCAAGAATTCTCAGAAAGAAAGTTAAATGTTCAATTTATTTAAAAGACTTTATCTAGAAGTGACTATTGCTCCAATACTCAAGAAGGTTTCATGTCTCACCACAGTCTGAAAGTCTATTATTGAAATGGATATTTAACCGACTAACTGTCAAACCTTAATCTAACTCAAATGTAAATCAATCTATAAACTTCAACTTAAATCAAAGATAAAATTTACTCTCAGAAAAATTTTAAGATTCCCTGATTGAAAATCTAAAAAATGGTGAGATGAATTTAGGTTAAAATTGAAAATTAGTCTAACCCAACCAAACACAATTAAATCCAATTAAACCAAACAAAATTAATTTAATATAATTAAAACCAAACATAATTAAATCTGATTAAATAAAATAAAATTAATTTGATCTAATTAAATATAATTAAAACCAAACAAAATTAAGTCTAATTTAATCAAATTAAATATAATTGAACCAAATAGAATTAAATCTAATTAAACAAAACAAAATTAAATCTAATTAAACTTAAATATAATTAATCTAATTAAACCAAAATTAATCTAATTAAACCTAAATCTAACTCACTTAACCTAATGAACCTTAAATTAAAACCTCAATCAAACATCAAACCTAAGTTTAGCTTAATCAACTTTCTCATAAACACTCATAAGTATAGAATGATTGAAAATTTAGATTGGGTGAAATGGAAAATAAGGGGTCGAATTGAATCAATCTATCTTATAATCCATTTAAATTGGATTCAAATAAAATACTTTATATGTAGGGACATAATGATTTGGATCAATGATATTGGATAACGGATGCTCTAGACACATGTATGGAGACAGATTGAAGTTCACTAAGCTAAAACTCAAGAACTTAGGGTCGGTTGCATTTGACAACTGTTGGTACGGTTAGCACTAACGATCTAACTCAAGTTTTGATGAATGACAAAGTAGGTTAAGTTAGTTTCATTGTAATCTAACACTTTAACCAAGTGTGCAGAAGAAGCTCAGCTAAGTCGACGGGTCGATCGGATAGCTGGCACGAAGTCCAGATAGGTCGACGGGCTAACCAGATGTCTAGCACGAAGCCCAGCTAGGTCGACGGACCGACCGGATAGCTAGCACGAATTCCAGACGGGTCGACGGGCTGACCTGACGTCTGGCATGAAATCCAGCTAGGTCAACGGGCTGACCTGATAGCTAGTACGAAGTCCAGACGGGTCGAAGGGCTGACCGGACGTCTGGTAGGTAAGTTGAGGTAAGTCACTAGAGGGGAATAACTGTGAGGACGTGTTCCTGGGAAGGGAACTTAGGCGCCGATCCAACTTAGAACCATTTCGAAACTCTAAGTTGAGATCTTGACTAGATTCTGATCTCGGTGAGATGAAATCTAATTAATACTCCTGTTTAATTATAAAAAGTGTGCTAACACTTTGTTTTGCAAGATATATAATTTGCATTTGTGCTTCGAACTATCATTTTCTTATAGGGAGTTGAAGCTGCTGGAAAACAGAGATCCGAGCACCCGGAAGGGATAGGGGCACCCGGAATGCAAAAGTCATCCTCATCGCGCTTCGACACGTGGAGCTTCATGGTTGGTTGGGCTACGTCACACTCCAGGCTCCCAGAAGGGATCCGGGCGCCCGGAGCATCCTATATAAGGAGGGTGAGCCCTGAAGCAAAGAACAACTAACAACAAGATCTTCCAACGCCTGCTCTGCCGTGTTGTGCTCTCTGCGAAGCTACTCCGACAACAAGCGGCTCAAGTTTTTTTTTCAGTGCTGTCGGTATTCCTTTCTAATAATTCTAGTACTTAGTTTTTGTAATAACTTTGCGAATTATTAGTAATTGCCCAACGAAAGCACTCAACGAGCACGGGCCTTAGAGTAGGAGTCGACCAAGGCTCCGAACCAAGTAAAATGGTTCGTGTTAGCGTTGTGTTTTCATCTTTTCGTTGCGTACTTGCTTAAACGTTTTCGATCGATATTGTGAGGACGCGTTCCCAGGATGGGAACTTAGGCGTCGATCCAACTTAGATCCATTTCGAAAATCTAAGTTGAGATCCTGACTAGATTTCGGTCTCGGAAAGACGGAATCTAAGTCATACTCATTTCTGTTAAACAATGAATTGTGCTAATAATCTGTTTTGCAGGGTATAATTACCTCGGACTAACGTGTTTCTGTTGGTTGCTACTCGGAAAATCTAATGGTTCCACTGTACAAAAATTTTGTACAAATGTCTGAACCTTTTCTTAGCTACCATGTGTTCTTTTAAATTAAACTTGGATCGCCTGCGGAACTTAACACGTTTGATCCAAAGTTTAATCTATTTGTTCTTTTAGGTTTTGACTTGGATCTCCTGCGAAACTTAACACTTTCGACCCAAATCACCTAGGTTATTAATTCTATTAAATATTAATTTCCAAAATTGGCTTCCAGTACTGCCGTGGCGAGACACGTGGCCTTCTTGGATATGGGAGTAACCACCACTGACTAGACAAAGTCTTTTAAGGAAAACTAATATTTAATTTCCTTAAATAATTTTAGGTCAACAGAAAAGAACAATCAAATCACAAGGAAAAGAAAAAACAAAGAACACAATATCGAAAACAAATTCGAAATACTAGAATCGTATGCCTCTTATATTTGGTATTATTTTCAAAAATAACTAGTATGATGCGGAAAGGAAAAATACTAGTTATACCTTTTAGAAAGACCTCTTGATCTTCTACCGTATTCCTATTCTAACCTTGGACGTTGTGTGGGCAACGATCTTCCGAGATGAGAACCACCAAGCACCTTCTTCTTCCTTACAAGTTTCGGCCATCAAAACTTCTCCTAGGATGAAGAGGTTCGGCCACCACCACCATGCTCCAAGGGATGCTAGAAACAAAACTTTCTTTCTCTCCTTCTTCTTCTTCTTCTCTAAACTTGATCCGGCCACCATATGAGTCTCCACAAGAAGGATGAGGTTCGGCCATCAAAGAGAAGAGAGGAGGAGAGGATGGCCGGCCACACCAAGGAAGAAAAAGAGGGAGAAAATAGAATAGAGTTATTCACCATGAAGTCTTCTCTACCCCCTCTTTTATAATCCTTGGTCTTGGCAAATAAGAAAATTTTAATAAAAACTTCCTTAATTCCTTTGCCATTGAAAAGGAAAATTTATTTAATTAAAAATATTTTTTTTTCAATTTACAATGGCCGACCACACCATAAAATTTCCAAGCAAATAAAATTTTAAACACAAATTAAAACTTCCTTATTTGCTTTCGGAAATTTATAAAAAATTTCTCCAATAATTTTTATCCCTTCATGATTGGTTAAAAGAAAATTTTATAAATTAAATATTTCTTTAAACATGTGGATAATTTCCAGAAAGTTATCTCTAAAAATTAAAATTTCCTTTCAATCTACAAATAAGGAAAGATATCAAATCTTTTCTTAATCTTTTGTAGAAACTAATAAAAGAGAATTATTAATTTTTTAAACTTTCTTTTAAATCATGAACATGGTTAAAAGGAAAGTTTTTACCAAAATTAAAATCAATCTTTTAATCTACAAATAAGGAAAGAGATTTAGCTCTTCTCTTAATCTTTTGTAGAATCTTATAAAAGGAAAGATTTAAATTTTTAAACTCTCTTTTAAATCATGTTATCCACATAAGAAAATTTTAAAAAAATAAAAATCCTTTTATTTTAATTTGGGCCAGCCACACCAAGCTTGAACCCAAGCTAGGGTCGGCCACCTTGAAGCACCCATGAACCAAACTTTGGCCGACCCCTATGGGATGGGTAAGAAGGTGGGTATAGGTGGGTATAGTACTCTATAATTAAGAGGCTACGATAGGGACCGAGAGGAGGAAATTGGTTTTGGTCTCCCGATAAAATTAAGCATCCCGTGTTCGCCCCGAACACACAACTTAATTTTATCAATAATAATTCATTCCACTAAAGAACTATTATTGAACTACCGCATCAATCCCAAATTATATTTTGGGCTCCTTCTTATTATGAGTGTGTTAGTCTCCCTGTGTTTAAGATAACAAATGTCCACTAATTAAGTAAGTTACTGACAACTCACTTAATTAATATCTAGCTCCAAGAGTAGTACCACTCAACTTCATCGTCATGTCAGACTAAGTCCACCTGCAGGGTTTAACATGACAATCCTTATGAGCTCCTCTTGGGGACATTCTCAACCTAGATTACTAGGACACAGTTTCCTTCTATAATCAACAACACACACTATAAGTGATATCATTTCCCAACTTATCGGGCTTATTGATTTATCGAACTAAATCTCACCCATTGATAAATTAAAGAAATAAATATCAAATATATGTGATTGTTATTATATTATGATTAAGAGCACACACTTCCATAATAACTGAGGTCTTTGTTCCTTTATAAAGTCAGTATAAAAGAAATGACCTCTAATGGTCCTACTCAATACACTCTAAGTGTACTAGTGTAATTATATAGTTAAGATAAACTACTACCTAATTACACTACGACCTTCCAATGGGTTGTTCCTTTCCATCTTGGTCGTGAGCTACTGTTTATAATTTATAAGGAACCGATAACATGATCTTCTGTGTGTGACACCACACACCATGTTATCTACAATATAAATTAATTGAACAACTATATTTATCATAAATGTAGACATTTGACCAATGTGATTCTTATTTCTAGATAAATGTTTATACCAAAAGATAGATATTTAGTATACATCATAACAGTTTCTTGCAGGAAGGAGTCTGCTGGAAAACTTGGGTCCGGGCGCCAGGAGGCAAAGTTTTATCCCCTTCGCGTCAACGTCACATGAAGGCTCCTGGTTGGGTCAATTATGTCACACCGGGGCACCCTGAGGGCTCCAGGCGCCCCCGAACCTCCTATATAAGGAGGGTCAAGCCTGAAGCTCCAAAAGAACTAAGAATTCGCTCTCTTGTGCTCCTGCAACGCTACGAAGCTCTCTGACAACGCGCTTTCCTTTTCAGTTCTTACTTTTTGTCGGTATTTTTTTTAATAATTCCTGTACTCAATTCTTGTAATCATTTTCCGAATTATTAGTGAATTGTCCATCGAAAACACCTTTGTGTGCGGGCCTTGGAGTAGGAGTCGTCAAAGGCTCCGAACCAAGTAAAAAGAACTTGTGTTAGCCTTGCAATTATTTTCCTTATTCTTTTCCGCTGCGCACTCGCTTCGAAATTTTTGTTATCGATGTTCAGCCCCCTTCTATCGATTCTTCACGATCCAACAAATGGTATCAGAGCTGGTACCGATCTGATTTGGTGCAACCACCAATAAGACAAGGGGGTGATATGTTTTAAATTTTTTTCTTTTCGGCTTTCAGTTTTTCGTACAATTCCAAACTAGTATTATTACCTTTCTGGAAATTTCTTTCAGTTGTAATTAAATCTAAATTGGTGCAACACCAATTTAGTTATTTTTTTCTTCCCGCACTACTAATCCAAGACCAAGTCTTAGAACCTCTCTTGTTTGTTCTCTTATGTGCAGATTAAAATGTCGCAGCTTGAGGGCTTCAGCACAGTGCGACCTCCCCTGTTCAACGAGGATGATTTTCCATACTGGAAGAAGCGGATGGAAGTGTATCTCAAAACGGATTTCGACTAGTGGCTTAGCGTCACAAAAGCCTACAAATCGCCAGTTGACAACTCCGAAAATTTGCTTGATCCAGAACAATGGATGTCAGACATAAAGAAGAAAGCGTCAACGGAGAACAGGGCGATCAACACGCTACAATGCGGACTAACGAGGGAAGAGCTAAACTGGGTAGGACCGCATCAGAACGCTAAAGAACTCTGGGATAAGCTAATCGAGCTGCACGAAGGAACCAACGACGAAAAGGAAGGAGAAACGGCGAGTTAGCTTCATGCGAGGATTAAGGACATCCTCAACGGGCTTCACGCGATAGGCCGCCAGATGGATAATCGAGACTTGATAAGGTACGCGTTAAACACATTCCCACGCAATAGTTTGTGGGCGCCCATCGTGGATACCTACAAAATTTCTAAAAACTTATCTAAACTTAAATTAGATGAACTTTTTTGTGAATTAGAACTACACGAACAAACTAATGCTGGATCCGAGAAAGGTATAGCTTTGCTTGCAGGTTCCTCCAAGGAAAAGAAGAACAAGTCTGAACCTGAAGAAGATTCTGACCAAAACTCCGAAGATGAAGAGCACCTGGTGAACCTGGTAAGGAAGATGTTCACCAGGAAGAAAAGGAGCTTCAGCAAGAAGGATCTTCAGAAGATCAACACTCCGACCAAATCGAGGAACGCGACGTGCTTCAGATGCAACAAAAAGGAGCACTACAAGAATGAGTGTCTGAGACCGAAGAACGACAAAACTAAACCGACCAAAAAGAAGGCCCTTAAAGCAACGTGGGACGACTCGTCTTTGGAAAAATTGGAGGACGAAGATCAGAAGAACCAGAGTTACCTCGCGCTGATGGCCCGCGAAGCAGAGTCGGAGGACGAATCGGAAGACAGGTCCGAACTCGAATCGAGCCACGAGTCCATACTCGTTTCTGAAGGTTCCGAAGAGGTATACTTTAATTTGAACAAAAAGTTTTTAAAAATTATTTCGTGTTTAAATAATAAATTAATGAAAATTGAAAAAGAAAATAAATTGCTTCTTGAGGAAAATCAAAACCTCAAGGAACAAATCACAAATAACAAACCAACTCAAGATCTAACACTTGAGGAGGAGAATTCATCATTAAAATTAGAAATTAACAATTTAAAAGGTATGTTAGAAAAATTTACTACAAGATAAAAAAATTTAGACTTAATCTTAAATAATCAAAAAGCAAGTTACAACAAAACTGGACTTGGCTATAAGTCAAGTTCAAATAAAATATTTAATTCATTAATAACCCAACACAAACCAACAAGAAAAGCTTGGGTTCCGAAAGTGTGCTTAACCATGCAAGTAGGACTTAACCAATATTACATACCTAAAAATAAAATATATTACGTAAAGTAAAATAAACCAAATCAAAAACCACAATACAAACCTAAACAAAAAAACTCAAAATCTAAATAATTTAAAAAAGGTAGAGTTCCCGAGAATCGACCCCTGGCCATTACGTCAGAGATACCATGCGTCCATCGTCTGTGCTACGCCCTGGGGGCAAAATCTAAATATTTTAAAACTCACCAAAACTTAGACAATCATCAAGTAAATTATAACTATAAAAGAAATAGACATAAACCTAGAACGAAAAATTTAAAAGGGCAATAATTCAGGGGATGTCTCCAGAATAGCTGACACCTCCAAAACTAACTTACCCGGAAGGGTAACCCAAACTAATCTACCCGGCAGGATACTCAAGGACAAATTAGAAAGGGATTCAAGTTTAACTTGAAAAATGGTACTGGTGAAATTTTGGATGATAGTACGTTAGGGAAGCTTAGTCTATGTATGTCTAGAAAGATATGACTTCGACCTGGTGCATTTGGCTAAGTGGAACTGACCGAAACTGCCCTTTATGGATCTAACCAGTTAGACCAAGGTTTTGTACTAAGTCCAGTGGATAGGACTATTTGAAAAACCTCGAAGGCATGATTACTCTAATGATGCCCAAGTGACTCACCATAACCCAGAAGTTTATCCAGAGAATGTCTATATGTTGAACCTAAAGCTAAACCTAAATCTAACACAAGTTAAAACGAAACCCTACAATTGAACCTAATTCATCTCACAAAATTATAGGATTCCCTGATTGAAAACATAGATCGGGTGAGATGACTAAGGACTTAAATTAAATTAAAATTAAAATCAATTAAATTAAAATTAAACTTAAATTTTTTTTATTTAAAAATTTATTTTAAAAATTAACTTAAATTTTTTAAAATAAAAATTTATTTTAAAAATTAACTTAAAAATCATTTTTAAAAAATTAACTTAATTTTTTTTAACTTAAAAATTTATTTTAAAAAATTAACTTAATTTTTTTTTAACTTAAAAAATTATTTTAAAAATTAACTTAATTTTTTTTATAATTTAAAATTTTATTTTAAAAAATTAACTTAAATTTTTTTAACTTAAAAAATTACTTTAAAAAATAACTTAAATTTTTTTAACTTAAAAATTTATTTTAAAAAATTAACTTAAAATTTTTTTTATTTAAAATTTTATTTTAAAAAATTAATTTTAATTATTTTTAACTTAAAAATTTATTTTAAAAATTAACTTAAATTTTTTTAACTTAAAAATTTAGTTTAAAAAATTAACTTAATTTTTTTAACTTAAAAATTTAGTTTAAAAATTAACTTAAATTTTTCTTAACTTAAAAATTTATTTTAAAAATTAAACTTAAATTTTTTTTAACTTAAAAATTTATTAACTTAATTTTTTTTTAACTTAAAAATTTATTTTAACTTCTGTGTGTGTGAAAATTAACTCACACTCTCACATAAAATGATCAACCTTAAAAATGATTTTAAAAGAATAAAATTAGACTAACTTTAACTCCTACCTATTATAGGAAACCAGGTGGATTTTGGACAGTGGTTGTTCCAAGCATATGACTGGAGATCACACCAAGTTCACCCAACTTACCTACAAGAGTCTAGGAACAGTTGCCTTTGGAAACAATGGCAAACTCAAGGTAATCAGTATAGGTAACATTGAATTAAAAATATATTTTATTTTTACAAATGTTTTACTTGTTGAAAATTTTAAATATAATATTCTAAGTATAAGTCAATTGTGTGACACTAGGTATATGATTAAATTCTTATCTACAGAATGTTTAATCAAACACTTGGATAATCCTACCATCAGTCTAAAAGGATTTAGAAAAGACAACATCTATGCAATCAACTTAACCACTTCTTCAGTTAAGTGTTATTTGACACGAAAAGAAGAAACTTGGTTATGACATAGAAGAATGTGACACACAAATTTCAGAAACATAAACAAATTAAATGGATTACTTAGAGGCTTACTAAAATTATCTAACTTAGACTCAACCATATGTAATGCTTGTCAACAAGGTAAACAGACAAAATCTACTCACAAACCAACTAATCAATCACAAACCAACTTAATATTAGAACTTCTACACCTAGACCTATTTGACTCCCGTGGAGTCAAATCAATAAATGGAAGTCTATACTGTCTAGTCATAATAGATAACTACTCCACGTTCACATGGGTCAAATTCTTAAAAAATAAAGATGAAACTTTTGAAATATTTACAAACTTTTGTAAACAAGTTGAAAATAAATAAGACATTAAAATTAAAAGAATTAGAAGTGACAATGGGGGAAAATTTAAAAATCATAACTTTAATAAATTTTGCCTTGAAAATGGCTATCATCACAAATTTTCATGTCCTAAAACTCCCCAACAAAATGGAATTGTAGAAAGAAAAAATAGAACTCTACTTGAAGCATCTAGGACAATGCTAAATGAATACAACCTACCTAAATATTTTTGGGCAGAAGCTGTTAGTACAGCCTGCTACGTACAAAATAGAATAACACATAATAAAACCTTTTTCGGGCTTTATTATAATAAACAACCCAATATAAAATATTTTAAAGTATTTGGATGCCCAGTCTTCATCCTAAACACAAGAGAACACTTAGAAAAATTCACCTCTAAAGTAGAAAATGGAATCTCTGTAGGCTACTCCTTAAACAGTAGAGGTTACAGAGTCTATAATAAAGTTACCTTAAGAATTGAAGAAATTACTAATGTAAAATTTGAAGAATCCAAACAAAACGTAGAACAATCCGAACTTCAACCAATTGAATTTGTTCAAGAAAATTCCAATTCTGAAGGAACCAATCAATCTCTAAACATGAAGAGGAAGAAGAACCTCAAGAGAATCAATCTCCTAGAACTATTAGAGTCAACCCAAATCACCCAACTAGCCAAATAATTGGTGATCCAGACCTAAGGGTTCAGACTAGGTCATCCTTTAAAAACCTAAGTCAAATCTCATTAATTTCAAAAATTGAACCTAAAACAGTGGTCGAATCATTACTTGACCCATACTGGATAATTGCGATGCAAGAAGAACTAGCCCAATTTGAAAGAAATGAAGTTTGGGATTTAGTGCCACCACCCAAAGATAAAAAGATAATAGAAACAAAATGGGTATTTAGAAATAAATTAAGTGAAACTAGGAAAATCACAAGAAATAAAGCTAGACTAGTTGCTAAAGGGTTCAGTCAAGTAGAGGGACTTGACTACGTTGAAATTCCGGTAGCATCTCCCTTGCACTAGTGACAATCTGAAACTTAACTACATAGCCCTCAAGGCTCACAATCATCAGCCGATACGGGTAGAACATATACCATACAATAATAAAACAATCCAGCGGTTAATAATAAATCAACCTCCGGCTGACTACACAACCATGCAGTTTATAATAATACCTACTCCACTACAACGAGGAAAAATACAACACAACGGAAAACCTTCATAGCGAAAAACATGGGCATCATACCCGAAGCACGATACAAAAATCCATAAGTACAAGAACTACACATCATAATTATATAGATATAACAAAACAAGGAAACAAAGAAAGTCCGAAACCAGAAAGCCATCTCGACACCTAGTGGGGGACTTGCGACTGGAACCTCCTGACAGCTTCAACCTGAAATAGGAAAATAAAACAACGGTGTGAGTTCAACGACTCAGCGGATATCAAGCTGACATGCATAGTAAAATATAACTATCAATAATAATCATGCGGTATAATTTTTCGAACAATAATATGAAATGTGAACTGAAAAGGCTGAAGAAACTGCACTCACCATGACCTCCTATCAGAATATAAGGGTCGTTAGACCAAACCCATCATGTCTCATGTATGCATGTCAATCATATGCAACCACAGAAATGCAGCACCCAATATGCAGTAATCACAAACAATAAATGCAATCTATACCTATGATGCAAATGAAATGGTCGCCCCTGACGCCAGTCAACCATCTCACACGCGATGCTGAGACAGAGTGGGTAGGGCTATGATAACTGTGCACTCTGTCATCACTGCTCTTGAGTGGCCAAGTGGATAGGATGCTATCGGAGTACACTTATCCTCCTACCCCATAGATAGTGGGGGAGCCTAAGCTCTCGTCTCCCTGTATCATGGCCAAGGGGAGAGATCCCTGCCCGCTACATGCTGCAGTCATCGCTACCCATGAGCGGACCAGCGGAGCCCAGACAGAGCAAACTACACACACCCTGTCTGATGTACCACAAACCCATGAGTGGTTATGTGTGCAGATCATGCAACTACGATGTGCTCAATAACAATGTAGTCGACAATCGCTCAGCATGCAATAATGTGAGATGGTGCATGACACTACAGCATGTAAATCCTGACACCTCCATAATATATACCTAAAGGCAACGAAATTCAATAAAGATCTAAGTATCATGAAACTAGGTACACATGTCATGTATGTCTAGTAACTAGTCCTGTACACAATAAGACAATATATGCCACAACTTATATGAGCATAAATACACATGGCAAGAGCAAAAGAATATAAGTCTAAATGCATAACAGATAATAATAAACAAAGGCATGCTATAGGTATCAAGTAGTGGCATACCAATGGTAGCTAAACACACAACCATTGCTACTAGTTATAAATTACTACGCATATCATAATGACAATATCAAAAGAGATAAGTCAAAAGTACCCACCTCAAAATATAGGATCGTATCCAGTAATCCAACGTCAAGACGTCCGTCTCGAATCAAAGTCCTGTAATACATGATATACATTTTAGCTAATCATATATAAATTAAATAGCTAAATCAAATCCCAAAACCTATATAGGGTAACTCCAATCAAAATATGATCATCGCTTAATCTCTAATATATGTTTAGGTCTCGGTAAAACAATTCACCACCTAAACTTGAGTTAATCCAACTTTAACCCTAAGCATTCCATAATCAACTTAGGATAAACAAACTTGAATCAATTCCAATAACTCACCCAAATCTCAGATGCTCCCCTGTTGGTCCACTACCGAAGGAATATGTCAAAATTTGTGGCCGAATTCAAATGTAGCCACTACCTCCCAAACAATCACTTTAAATCAACACTATGTAAGAGATTAATTGCCCAAATCCACTACTAGATTTAATGCATACCTTAATACAGCCACTGGAAGCCCTAAATCTGTGATGGATCAAGCTAGGGCTTGGCTTGATCGATCGAAGGGTGGGCAGCTGCAATCACAAGGCACCTGCGTCTCAGACTCAGCCACTGGCTATGGCGATCGGGGCTCGTAGCTATCGGCATCGGAGCTCTCGATCCTGGTCGGGGAGAAGGTTGGCGGTGATTGGTTCAAGAGAGGACGGACAACGTCTGCGATCGGGAGGAGGCGATGACTTCTGGAGTTAGGGCGATGCAATGCAAAGGAGGAGAAGGTAGCTCGACAAGTGGTGGAGAACAGGAGGAGTGATGGACAAGCAACTCTCAAGTGGCGCAACATCGGGCGGCGTAGTGCAGTACCGGTTGGTCGACAATTGGCGACGATAGTGAAGTCGACAAAGAAGGGAAAGAGGGGATCATGTTTTGTACTTATGGGAGAAGAGGGATCAGCGCATGGGGGAGACGATCGGCGCTCCACGCCGAGTGAGGGAGAGGCGGCGTCGGGCGAGAGGGGAAGAATTGGGTGGAGAGGTTAGGGCTCGGAGGTGAGGGAATTAGGGATTTATATTGTAAAATACGACACACGAATCATAATTAAATAATAAGGTTATTTGATAAATAATCTTATTAGAATTTTTAGAAATTTTTGGGGAATTTTTCTGAATTCGTATGGCGTATTTTAAGGGGATCAATTATTGGACTGCGAGAAAAGCATGTTTAGAATACCTGGAGGTGGGAGTTGATTGAGGAACTTATCTAGGGTTTAATTGAAAAATCTCTAAGTTATAAACCTCCTCGTGCCCTAACTCACATCGCCGAACTCCTTCTTCCCTCTCCCTCGCACGACAACCTTCGGACGCCGCCGGCCTCTCCTCATGCCAGCACCAGAGACGCCGCACCACCGCCGGTCATGACCAATCGCAGCCGCCGATCTCCCTTGTCCTCACGCTAGCACCCCAGCTGCCGAGCCATAGTTGCTGATTATGTCGATGCCCGACGCACCTCACGCGATTCTGTTCGACTTCGCCACCTCCTCTTCTCCATCCAATTCCCCGTCGTCGGCCGATAGTTGGTGCCGCTCTCTACTCCTCACGGCGACATCGTCTCACTATTTCCTTCTCCATCCAAGCCGCTCCATAGCGGATTGTCTCCGACCGAGGGCAGAGAAGTGCCGTCGAGACCTAGATTTGCCGATTGCCTTTTTCTATGACCACTTTTGTCATGCCCCAGGTAGTCCCTACCGATGAAATTTCGGCAGCATCTCTCCTGTACGGGTGACAATATGAATCCTGATATACATATATTCATACCTCGGCCCACATAGCCGGAACAATACAATACAAATAACAAACAATCCACGTAATTATATAACTAATCCACACAGTTTATATAGACAATTCACGCAGTTTAATATACAGCCTCCGGTTGATAACAAAAATTACTAAAAGAAAAGACAATAAAGGAATCATCGTAGATATATGTAAATCTTACTCCACTACAATGAAGAAATGAAATCCACGAAGTAATGAAAACACCTGCAGCGGAAAAACAAAAGTAGTAAACCCAAATAGTTGATATAAAGTCCACAATACAAGAACCCACATCATAAGTGCCTAAAGACATAAAATCAAATAAGAAAGTCTACAACCGAAAATCGTCGCGACAAATGGGGCTAGCGGCTGGAATCTCCCGACGCCCTGAACCTGAAAAGTAGTAATGTAACGGTGCAAGTTCAAAGAACTCAGCAGATAACCAATAGATATGTACAGTAATATATAACTACCATCAATAGCCTATAGTACAGTCTCCTAAACCATAGAATCTATAGTACAGTCTCCTAAACCATAGCATCTATAGTACAGTCTCCTAACAGTATAACAGGTATGCATAGCTGAATAAACTGTAATAACTAACAGTAAGCATGTAATACAGTCTACAACAAGAATAATAAGAAATGCATAACTGAAATAAACTGTACTCACCTGCAAGGCTTGAGCATATGACTGTGAACATACACAGATAAAAATAGTCAGAGCAAATAAGCATGTATCCTGTATGCATGTCAATCATATGCAGCCACCAAAATGGATCATTCAATATGCAACAATCACAATAAATGTAATATGTGCATATGATGCAAATGACATGTCTTGGTCACCCCTGACGTCAGTCAGCCATCTCACACACAATGGTGAGACCGAGTGGGTAGGGCTATGACAACCGTACACTCTACCATCACTACTCCCGAAGAGCGACCGAGTGGACAGGATGCTGTCGGAGTACACCTATCCTCTTACCTCAAACATAGTGAGGGAGCACAATGCGCTCATCTCCCAGTACGTGATAACGGGGAGGGATCTCTGTTCTGCTACCACGTTGCATCACACTACCCATGAGCGGACCAACGGAGCCCTACAGAGCTAACTGCCATACACACCCTTAGTACTGTGCCACTACCCATGCAGTGGTCACGTTGTGTGCATGCCTATGTAGCCGGTCGATGAGCTCAACAATAATGGAGTCATCAATCGCCCAACATGCAATCAGGTGAGATGGTGCATGATGCTACAGTATGTCATACCTGAACATATCCTCCTCCATATATATGTGCCAGAAGATAAACACATATATAACAATGATATAAGCAACATAAATCCAAGATCACATATCCAATATGTCTAGCAATTAATCCAGTATACAGAAGCACAACATATCATCACCTCTAAGAGCATTGGTACACATAACAATAACTAAGAGCATATAAGTCTAATGTATAATAGCTAATAGTAGAAGCATGTAGCAGATATCAAATAAACTATAACCAGGGAAGTAATAAATCTATCAATGACTAGTAATTATATATATACTACACATATCATAAGACAATATCAAAAAGATAAGTCAAAGGGTACCCGCCTCAAATAGAAGGTACTGTCAAGCAATCCAAAATCGAGACGTCCGTCAATCTAAGCAAATAAATCTAATCATAATCACTAACCATCTAGTAATCATGTAATCAAAATTACATATGATCTACAACTAAGATCAAAACCTGCATTCAACTAATCAATCACACTAATCGTGTATCAACTAGTAATCCAATTAATCCCAAATTCAATACATACCTAATTCATCAATCAACATGAAACAATTACCCTAATTCAAATCTACACATGATCATGTAATCAAATCCCTATACCATACCTCAATTCCCAGCTACTATTGATGCTGGAAGGGGTTGCTGCCGGAATAGGAACGCTGCTAGAAACCAAGATCACCTTTACAGAACAACAAAGTACTGGATTCCACTCCACAATTCAGATCAAGATTGGAATCAAGCCAGAAGGTTACTGATCAAGCACAAACCTCCTAGGCTCTGCCCGACAGCTCAAGAACACCTCCTCTTCAACCGAATCCCCACCGAACAGAACCTCACTCTTCCAATCCCGTGACCTCAATCGGTAGCAAAGAAGAAAAGATGCAAGATTTGATCAAGAGGAAAAGAAATGGAGTAATCCGACTATTCCCTTAGACCAAACAAGAAGGATTAACCAGAACAAAGCCCTAATCTAGAGAAATCCATGAATCAACAAGGATCCGACAATGAATTGGAAGAGAGGAAAGGCTCAAGAAACCTACCTTTGTCATTGACGCACGCTCCCGGCTCCCGACGATCTAAGGCATGGGTCCGCAAGGTAGAGGGCGAAGGCTAGGGTTCGGATCTCCTTTCAACTCCACTGAGAGCTTGCCCGTGAAGAGGCGATGATCCGGAAGGAAACGCGACCACCAGACTAGCTCGATCGATGGAGGAGATGGGGTGCTCAGCTGCCGGCAATCAATTCCCCTGGTGGCGTCGTCATCGTCGGGGAAGAGAAAGGGCTTGGGCAGAGGGAAGAGGCGCATGAGCAGAGGGGATCGGGGAGAAGGCAAGTCGAGATCGGCGATTTGGGGGGGGGGGAGAGAAGAAATAAAGGAAATGAATTTATAATTAAAAATATTTCCTCATTTAAACGGGTATCCCAAACAGGCTTTATCCGTACCTGTAATTGATCCCCTCAAAACCCGTCATACGAGCTCCGAAAAATTCCCAGAAAATTTCTAAAAATTCTGAAAAAAATTTATAAGGTTATTTCTCAAATAACCATATTATTTAAATTTTTTGATATCTCACACCTTTGCCTCGGTCGATGAGGATCAGTGTCGGCACCCTCTTGTGGTGTGTCGTGCCCGATTACTTCCGTTGGCGTGCTTCATCTTCCCTGAGATTAGGTCAAGTAGATGTGAGTTCTCAACCATCTGCCAAGAACGCTTACTCACTCACGGGCATGGGAACAAACTACTATGGTGGAATGCTTTCCCTTCTTTCTCTGGATGTACGAATTCTCAAAAGAATTGAAGCAGAATGAACCAGAAGACTTGGGTTTTGATCCACCAAAAGTAGTGCTGAGCTTCACATTCTTCTTCAAAGATCAAGGTGATCCTTTGTGTACTATCCTACTTGAAAGTGTTGATATCATGATCAAGAAATTTAGCTTGAGAATATTGGAGATTGCTCGAAGTACTAGCTGTATCCATGTGAGGTTCTTTGATTTGGAGGGCAGCCCCTACATCTATTGCTGTGGCGATTGGATATTTTCGTCAAGCGATGAATCAAATTTGGGTAAGTTGCTAAGGGTAATGAAATTCTTGACCTAAGCATTGTTGCTCTATCTTAGTTATGATTAGAAGTTGGAATTCGATTGTAATATGTTGATTTGGGTAAATCTTGGATTGGTCAGTGGGGTAATTGGTTCATGTTTGACATAGCTATATTAAGTATCATGTGTTTACAGGATTTTGATTTGACACGAGTGATTTGACATGGAGATTGGATTGGCATGAACTATACATAAGGCGGGTATTTCTTGCTTTATCTCTTTAACACATTGATCTTGGTGCATGAGCTAAATGTTTAGATAGTTACTATGTTCATCTTGACTCCATTCTTATTTTTCCTGCGTTTGATGCTTTCACTCAATCTTCGAGCTATTTGTTTCTGTATCTATACAGTTTCTCATTGCTATCTATGATATTTAGCAGATACCACACACCAGATATTGGATATATAGATACCAGATATCATGTTTACTTGCTTTGACTACTATTTATTCATGTTTCTTATTGAGCATGTTGGCTTCATGTAACATACCTGTTTCTGTTTATATATATATGATGATTGCTGCATTTTTTGCATCATGTCATTGCATGGATGTCGACGACCATGTCTCCCTTGTAGTTGAGAGGGTCGTTGGCTAGGGCTGCACGCTCGGCCACTCATGGGTAGTGGTAGCTAGAGCGTGCCGCTTGTCCTGACATGCTCCCACTCGCTCACTCATGGGTAGTGATAGCTGGAGTTATGAGCAGCAGGGACCTCTGCCGCAGATGTAGCTAGTTAGCTACTATGCAACTGCCCCCTCGGTCACTCGAGAGTAGTGGTAGTTGGAGTAGTGTACAGTCTGTCATTGTCCCGACCTCTCGACCATATATGGGTCATGATACAGGGGGTGAGCGGGAGTGACCATCCGTGCATACGCTGTTAGTATTATGCTGATATTGCTTATTTATGCTGCTGTTGCTTACTTATGTTGTTGTTGCTTACTTATGCTGATATGTTCACATAGGTTGAGATATATACCTGAGGTATGAGTTTAGACACTGATTTGCTTATTGGTAATATGTATATACCTCACATGTTACCCATGTAGTTATGAGTAGTACTGTAGCAGGTCTTTGCTACACCTGACCTTCTATTACTAGCCTAGAATATAGTTTCAGATATGAACACTTATTATGAAATCGCTATTGTATTTGCTATTTTCCTTACGAGACTGTATACCTTTGTATCTCTAGTTCATTATTATGTTCATGCACAATCTGTCTGTTACTCGCTGAGTCTTAGTACTCACCATCCTGTAAACTAGTTTATTTCGTCAGGTAGCAGGTAAAGGATTTATGGACTCGCCTGGAGATCCTGTCCGCTAGTCCCATGTCACACCGAGTTTCCTCTACCATTAGCGCTTTTATTTGCTTTATTGGTTTTATACTTGTTCGTGTATTTGTATCTTTTATATGGAGTTTGGCTTTGTAGTATCTTGTATTTGGTTTGATGTGGTTGTTGTGTCAAGCCGAGCCGGCTCGCAGTTAGTTGTTTTGTTCGTTCATGTTTGTTATTTTGTGATTTTCGCTGTGCTATGTTTCAGTTGAGTGGGCTGCATTATTAACTGCGTGGTTATGCTATGTTTCAGCCGTGTGGACTGTATTATTAACTGCGTGGTTGTGTGTACATTCCAGTCGTATGTGGTTGATATATTTTGTATGTATATATGCCTCAGATTGTCATCGGTACAGGGGAGATGCTGCCGAAATTTTTCGGTAGGAACTCCTTTGGGGGCGTGACATATATATATATATATATATATTTTATTTAAACTTAGACTTAATCAATTAAGGTCTAGGTTAATTCCTCAATTAACACCCACTTATTGGGGTATTCCAAACAGGTTTTTCCCAAGCCTATAAATTCGTACATGTAAACTTGTCATATGAACTCCGATTAAATCTCAAAAAATTCCAATAAGATTATTTTCTCAAATAATCTTATTATTTAATTATTATTTTATTGTCATATTTTACAATAATAAAAAATAGGGCATTACAAGAAGTCGTTAGAACCATGTTAAACGAATACAATCTAAGTAATTAATTTTGGGCAGAAGCAATAAACATAGCCTATTATATTCAAAATAGAATTTTAGTTAATAAATTTTATAATAAAACCTCTTATAAAATATATTATAATAAAATACTCAACTTAAATTATCTAAAAATATTTGGGTGTAAAGTCTACTTATTAAACATTAAAGATTACTTAGAAAAATTTATATCCAAATTAACATTTGGTATATTTCTAAGGTATTCCATAACTAGTAGGGCTAATAGAGTGTATAATAAAGATATCCTAAAAGTTGAAAAAACAACCAATGTAATATTTGATGGAGAAGATAATTTACCTAACTTAATAAATCAAAATACAAGAAACATAGACGATGAGGAAGATAATGAAATTAGACCTGAATCAAGTGAATCAGAATAACCAATTGATAACGCTAACATAAGAACACCTAGGTTAAAATCCAACCACCCACTTGACTAAATTTTAGGTGACCCAAACCTAGAAGTTCAAACTTAATTATTTTATAGAAATTTAGGACAAATAACCTTTATCTCCAAGATTGAACCAAGACTATAGAAGAAACCCTACCTGACTTAGATTGGATAATTGCGATGCAAGAGGACTAGCCCAATGTGAAAGAAACTAAGTATAGGAACTAGTGGCTAAACCTATAAATAAATTCATAATTGATATAAAATGAGACTTTAGAAATCAACTAGATAACAACGAAAAAATCATAAGAAATAAAGCTAGACTGGTAGCTAAGAGGTTCAACCAAGTAGAAGGGTTAGATTATGATGAAATCTGTAACGACCACCCTTCTTACTACTACTACTCTCTAAGGATGATCGTTACTTAACTACTAACTCTACTTAACCGGTATGATTAAAAATCACATGGAAACCCTACCGAAAAATTCCGGCAAAATCTCCCCTGTACCGGTGACCTTATTCAACAATACATGCAATATATACTCAGCTACAAGCGGCTGGAACACATATCAATCAACCACGCAGTATAATAAATCCAAAATAAAGAAAACAACACAAGAAATCATCACACAATATTACAATTCCTCTACTACGTCCTAAAAATAACAAATACTATCTCAAATACTCCTAACATAGCAAAAGACAATAAAAACTAAACTAAAATTTCTTTCCTAGTCTCAAGGCTTCCATAGTCCTGGCATCACACATCCATCCGCACCTCCTTGTCGCCTTCCTTTCTATATCTTTTCCTTTCCTGTATCTGCAGTAAGAGGAAGTGTAGTCTATAAGCAAAATTTGCTTAGTAAGCGCTATCTAACTCACAAAATCTCGATATGCATGTATATAAATAAAAACATGCTAAAACTGAATGCTAACATGTAAAGCTACTCATGCTCATACATAGCAAAGGAATCATACTAACTGAAATACTATACATGTATAGCTAATCATGCTCATAAATAGCAAAGAACAGTAAACTAACTCATGCTCTTCTATTAGTAAAGAAACATACTGAAAGGCTAAACATGTAAGGCAAGTCTATGCTTGCATAAAGAACTAAGCTTACTGAATTCTAAACACCTTCTGAATCTTATTTCACTTGTTTAAAGACTTATTCTTTAAATACTTTATACTTATGTAAAACTTGCTTTACTTGTACTTATAATACTTCAAAATAATAATCAACTTCTTCTTGGGCCCGGCAACTGTGCTTTTACTTTTGTAACGACCCGACCCATTCGGCGGCCCATTTGGCGACCCTATGGTCGTCGACCGTCGGCCGAGCCGTTACTACTAGGTTATCTAAACCTAGGGACGACTATGGGAGCCCAACCCAAGGACAGAGAGTCCAACACAGTGCCACTGATAAAAGTAAAATATTTGTTATCTTTTAATACTTCTATATAATGCCTCGGCATTTTAATAAGTACCTTGTGTGCCAAAATCCCTAAAGTCTTGACTTTGGGATCTACTTAAGGCCTTGGCCTTTTTCTTTCTTTTCTTTATCTTTCTTATATTTTTCTTAAACTCTTAAAAAGAATATAGGCATGCTACAACAGAATTAAATCAAAGGAAAGAAATTCTGGCTTCTATACGCATGTTATATCAGAGACAAATCAAAAGAAAGCATATCTAACTTCTTCAAACATGCTACAACAGGTTTAATACAAAGGAAAACAATTCTGAAATCCTGAAATAAACAACATATATATAACTGCTCAGGAATATGCTCAAAAGGGCTGTTCTAACTCATTACGGCAAGGAAAGATCAAACTAAGGTGCTATACAAAAACTAAATCTGTAGAACGTTAAAATTGCATACTTTAAGAACTAGAACTAAACTATCTGTTTATAACATATGCACCCAAACTAAGGCATAAAACTCATGACATGCCAATCCTAATTTGCATACATAAAAACATAATGTACAGTAAATCTGAATGCATTTATACTAGCATAAACATGCACGAAACTAGATCTGAAACTTTATGCATCAAACTAAATTTGAAACTGAATGCCACGGCAGAAAGTCATAAAGAACCGAATGCTCAACGTGCTCAACCCCCTACATGCTCCTTCTTTGAAACTCACGGCAACTAAACACAAGGACAGTGCAACAATTTGATCCAGTCTTGATTCCTCAACTGATAATAAGTTGTTAATGAAGTGCCAACCAATATTTGCAACCCCATTTACTCAAAGAAAGGTAAAGGTTTTGTTGATAAGGAATCAAAGTTAGGAAGTAACTCTAAAGATCATCAAAACTGGAAAACAATCTATAGGCATGATTCTCTTCTCCTGGAATAAAAATAGGATCTGTACATCCTATCACTGTAATATAAAGGGTAAATTCAAGTCGAGCAAGTTCTACACAACATGCTGGATCTACAAAAATGCTTGATCTACCAAAACTGGCAGCATGCTTCAAGAAGAAAACTTCTTTATAGAATTCTTCGAAAACCAATGTAAGAATCAACAAACAGGAATAAAAATCCCTAGCAGCAAGCTTCAAAAATCGACACAGCAGCAAACTTCGGAAATCATGAACACAAAGATTCGAAACCTCAATTCACAGCTACAAGGGCAGAAAATCTCGGAGCTACTC
This sequence comes from Zingiber officinale, assembly GCF_018446385.1. Taxonomy (NCBI): domain Eukaryota; kingdom Viridiplantae; phylum Streptophyta; class Magnoliopsida; order Zingiberales; family Zingiberaceae; genus Zingiber; species Zingiber officinale. The sequence goes on along the minus strand of NC_055999.1, from coordinate 113,396,520 downwards.
TTACCGCAGGTGAGTGAGCAACTTACCTTGGGTTTCTTGGACTTACACCCGAGAAGGAGGCTTCTAGGGCTTTTGGCGAGCTCGAAATCCCGACAACTCCTCTGTCCACGCGCTCTCCTCGCCGAGGGGAGCTCGAATCTGTGAAGAACCCACGGAGCCTTGCCTTGGCCGACCGCCGGAGTCGAGCCCCAGCTCCGTCGGCTTCGTCTTCCTCGAGCCGAAACGCTGTCACGCGCAGAAGGGAGGAGGAGGGGGAAAGGTTAGGTCACGGGAGAGGAAAATAATCCCTTCTTATAACTTAGGTATTTTCTAATTCAGTTATGGCTTAAGACCTAGTCATTGTAAATTTGTTTACAAAACATCCGCAGCACATCTGGTTAGCCACGGCTTGGCTCGTGATTGAAGTCACGGGTTCGAATCCTGCCGCAACCTTTTTATTTCCCTTTTATTTTAAAGGTTTCTAACTACTGCTTAAGAATATTTCGCACCATATGCATTTAACAAAACTTGCTTAGCTCAGTTGGTTGGATGACTTTGGTTAGGATCTAGTTCGGTCCAAGATCTTGGGTTCAAAACCCAACCTTAATACTTTTTATTATTATATTTTTTTTAAAAACTTCTTTCTCTTGGTAAAAATACCAAACAATCTTCAAAAATTACGTAAAAATACTCTAAAAATCTCTAGAATTTTTTATAGCATTTCTAGATTTTAATAAGGTCTTTTGGGACTCCAAATCATGAAATTTGGGGTGTTACAAAATCTATGCCCCTGTACTTGGACTTGAATCCATTAGGATGTTGCTGGCATATACAGTACATAAAAGCTTCAAATTATTTCAAATGGATGTCAAGTCCACATTTTTTAATAGGTTCATAAAAGAATAAGTATATGTAGGTCAACCTCCTGAATTTGAGGATTTACATAACCTAAACTAGGTTTTTAAACTAAAAAGGCCTTATATAGCTTAAAAAAAGCACCTAGGACTTGGTATGAATAATTATCAACATACCTAATATCTAAAGGGTTTAACCAAGGCCAAATTAACTCAACCTTATTTGTTAAAACCCTAGAAAAAATATCTTTATCGCCCAAATCTATGTAGATGATATAATTTTTTGCTCAACCAATACAAATTTCTTAAAAGAATTCATTAAATTAATGGAAAATAAATTTAAATGAGCCTAATAGGAGAACTTAATTTTTTTCTTAGGTTTACAAATAAAACATATTAAAGACGATATTTATGTTTACCAAACAAAATATGGTAAAGAATTAATTAAAAATTTAGAATATCAAATTTTAAAAACATTAATATCCCAATGACAACTAATGTAAAAATTGATTCTGACTTAGAAAGAAAACTAGTAGACTTAAAATATTATAGAAGTATAATCGGGAGTCTATTATACTTAATTGCAAGTCGATCTAATATTTTATTTGCAATTAGTATGTATGCTAGATACTAATCATGTACAAAAGAATCACACTTAATAAATGTAAAAAAAATACTTAGGTATATTAAAGGCACACTAAGTATTGGACTTTTGTACCCTAAGACTAATATATTTGACTTAGTTGGATACTCTAACTCAGACAATGTTGGGTGCAAACTAGATAAAAAAAAATATAAGTAGAAGCTGCCAACTTCTAGGTCAATGTCTAGTAAGCTACTGTAGTAGAAAACTGTTGGGATCCTTCGTACTCGGCTAGAGAGGGGGGTGTGAATAGCCGCCCCAAATCGATCGCGTTTCTTCCTACGATTAGGTTAGCGCAGCGGAAAATACAACAAAGAAACGAAAGAGAAGAAAATCAAACCTTAACACAGCGATGTACGAGGTTCGGAGATGATACTCCTACTCCTCGGCGTGTCCGTAAGGTGGACGAGCCCTATCAATCCGTCGGTGGATGAGTCCCCGGAGAACCGGCTAATATCAACTCCTTGTGGGTGGAGAAACCTCGCCACAATCACTTGCAACAGCAAGCTAAGAGTACAAGAGAATAGCAAGAACAAAATGAATGTAAAACAAACAAGCTTGCCTCCTCGTCGACTGAGGTCCCGGATGAAGTAGCAACTCCACGGACAGATGCAACAGCAAGCCAGTCGAGAAAACTGTCGGGGAAGCTCACGCGAAGCTTCAGCAGCAGTTGAGCTCAGCAAAGCTCGGAGCACCAGAAGAAGCAGAAGCTTCAGGCAGGAGAGAACTTCCAGAAGGAAGAAGAAGTCGCCCTGTAGAAGCCCTCAGCCCCTTTATACCTGCGAAGGAGAAACAGCGAAGAAACTAGCCGTTGCGTCGCAACGGCTAGAACTCTGATCGGTCTACGGACCGATCAGGACCTGTGCTGATCGGTCCCCAGACCGATCGAGCCCTCGCGTACTACGATTGATCGTGGACCGATCAGATACCGGATCGGTCCACGATCGATCCCAACTCCGTGCTTCCGCGACATCGTCTCGATCGGTCCCCGCATCGATCAGATATGTCCCGACGGCCGTGGACCGATCACCGCTTTTCGCCTCGCTGGCCGATCGGTCACCGATCGATGGCAAGAATCAACAGAGCTTCAGATCGATCGGTCACCGCCGATCGAGCAAACAAGATCACCGGATCGGTCGGTGACCGATCCGAGCTTGGTTTTGCCCAAACCAAGTCCCAAGACTTCAAACCAATATCCGGTCAACCTTGACCTATTGGTTCATCATGCTTAGCATCCGTCACCCTTGACCCGCTAAGACTCCCCACCAAGTGTCCGGTCAATCCTTTGACCTACTTGGACTTTCCAACACCTAAGTCCGATCATCCCCGATCCATCTGGATTTTCCAACACCGGTCCGATCATCCCCGATCCATCTGGATTTTCCAACACCAAGTCCGATCATCCCCGATCCATCTGGATTTTCCTTGCCTGGTTTCACTCACGGACTTTCCAACCGCCTAACATCCCGATTAGGACTTTCCCACCGCCTGGCTTCACTCACCGGGACTTTCCACACCGCCTAACATCCCACTTAGGACTTTCTCATTGCCTAACATCCAGTTAGGACTTTTCCACCGCTGCTTTACTCACGGGACTTTCCACACTGCCTAACATCCCAGTTAGGACTTTTCCTCGTGCCAAGCTCCCTGCTTGGACTTCTCCGTGCCAAGTCTCCATACTTGGACTTTTCCAGTGCCAAGTCTCCATACTTGGACTTTTCGCGTGCCAAGCTCCCTGCTTGGACTTTTCCAGTGCCAAGTCTCCATACTTGGACTTTTTCCCGAATCAGGTCAACCAGGTCAACCTTGACCTACGGTTGCACCAATAATCTCCCAAACATCTATTCTTGTCCCACATCAAGAATACAACTCTCTCACGAGTGTCAAACATCAACATGCAACACAACTAGGTCAACCTTGACCTAAGGTTGCACCGACAATCTTCCCAAGTCAAACATCAAAATACAACTCGAGTCAAGTCACCTCGAGTCGGGTCAACCAGGTCAACCTTGACCTAAGGTTGCACCAACAAAAACAACATCGTGTTGCTTTATCTACTATTAAAGCAGAGTAGATAACTATGGAAGAATGTGTTACTCAACTATTATAGATGATACACACTTTAAAAGACTATCAATTAGAATATAAAAATATAAAAGTCTTTATTGCTAACATAAGTTCAATCAACTTAACAAAAAAAATTTAATACACCACTCAAGGATTAAGCACATAGAAGTCAAACATTACTTTGTAAGGGACCATATATCTAGGGGTAACATTATACTTCACTATATTGAGTCCAAGTCAAACCTAAAAGATATCTTTACTAAATTCTTACATAAACTTGAGTTTAGTACACTTAGAAGATAATCAATAATATGCTTAGAATAATAAATTTTAATGTTTTTAAAATCATTTTTTTTCAAAATTATTTCTTTTTGCCTTTCCAATTTTTTTTTTTTTTGAAAAATTACATTATCTATATTTTTCAAAAACCTTATATCTTTAAAAAATCAACTTGGTTTTAAAATTCTAGGTTAAATAGTTATACTTTCTTCAAAACTCTCACTTTTACTAGTATTTTCAAATATTACACGTAGTCTAGGTTTTTCCCCTAGAAAGCATGTATCCAGAGGTTTCAGTTAGAGCATCTCACAAGTACACCATGATTACCTTACTTATGTATGAAAAATACTTAGAATGATATGAGATGTATAGAATATTGCCTAGATTTTCATATACTTATGTAAGTGCATTAGCATAAAGTTTGGGAGAAAAATTTCAATTCAAATTGATCAAGTTAAGTCATCCTTCTTAGTTAAACTAGCTGGATCACTTACTTAACTTGACTAACAAAGTAAATGTTACTATCTTATAATAAATAACTAGTAGCTAAAGGTTAGACATTTCTTTTAACAAAAGTATATAATTATTTTTAATATTTTATTTTACTTTAATTTTTTCATAGTTGGACTCTAGGATTATAATCAAGCCATTAAATTTACCTAATTTTAAAGCCCCCTCAAACTTAAAGCACTTAAAAAAAGTTTCATTTTTTTAAGGCATTAATCAAGGGGGAGGAATTCCAAAACATTGAATTTTTTTTTTTAAAATTTTTGAAAAACACTCCTAAGTTATATAGAGCTTTACAAAGAACACTACTTATATATTTTTTTTTTGATATATGTCAAAGAGGGAGACAAAGAGGTTAAAAGTTAAATATATCCAAAAAGTTAAGTTTTTTTAAAAGTGTAACTAAATATTTAGCTAAGTATTGTTCATTTCAAAAAGCAAAGCATTTTTTCAAAAGTGTAACTAAATATTTAGCTAAATATTTTCAGTTTAAAAAGTAAAGTATTTTTTTGAAAGGGTATCTAAACTCCTTTTTAAAATATAAGTATTTAGCTAAATATTGCTCAAAAAAATTCTTTTGAAAGTTAAGCATTTAGTTAAGTATTTTTTAAATGAAAAAGAAAAGCTAAGTATTTTTTTCGATAAGAAAATTAAGTGTTATTTTTCAGGGGAGTATAAAGTTAGTTTTTTTCTAGAAAGTTTAACTTAGAAATATCTCTAAAGTTTTGTTTCAATACTTACAAAGTTATTACTTTGAAAAAAAAAATATTTTCTTTGAAAATTCTTACTTGTGAAAATTTTTATTTGTTCTTAAGTCGTTGATGTATTATCTTTATGCTTAACTTAAACTGTGTTGTCATAAATCAAAAAGGGAGAGATTGTTGGTGCAAGAAGCACCAGATGATTGAACCTGAGTTTTGATATTGATAAAGGATTTTAAGTTAAGTCTTATTATTATTCTAACAAGTTTGACTGAGTGTACAAGAAAGCCCTAAATGATCTTAGGAAAAGTGAAAGTCTTAGTGGACACTAAATAGGTAAAAAGTCTTAGTTGTGGCTAGGCAACGAAGTCCTGGTTCGTGGGACTGGTTGATGTCTTGGCAGGTCGAGGACGTCGGGCGGAAATCCTAGGGTCGAGGACACTAGGTGGAAGGTCACTAGGCAGAAGACTGGATAGGTCAGAGTTCGGACGTCTAGTGAAAATTCTTAAGGCCTCGAATGCTTAGCAAAAGTCCAAACGGTTTGGGGGACCAGTTTGGAAAAAGGTAAACTCTCTTGAGAGGACTAGGTGAAGGCGCATTATCTGTAGAGGAAATAGTAGGCATCGATCCGACCTAGAGTTTCAATGAAACTTAAAGTCAGGATCGGATAGTCCGTAGACTATCAAAATATTACTTTGCCTTACATATTATTACTTGTTGGACTAACTTTATATTGTAGAGAATCAATGGATGGAAAATAGGGTATCCAGGTGCCTAGACCTCCGAGTGCCTAGGACAACAACTGAGAAGAAGCACTGTGGGTAGCCTGCCTTCGTCACCAAGGGCACCCGGACAGTCAGGGTGCCTGGACTGGTCCAGGGGCCATGATTGGGTAAATTTCATCTGTAAGTTGTAGTGGTACGCTTTGTCTGACCAGTCCACGTCAGCGGTCCAAGTGTCTGGAGGTGGATAAAGTTTGTTGGACGAAGTTTCGACGAGAGAATGCCATGTCAGCCCCGTGGAGGTGCTCGGGGAGGAGTCTAGGCACCGAATGGGCCTATAAAAGGAGGGTTCGACCATCATCTTTGATACATCTTCTTCTACAAGTTTCTCTTTTGTGCGCTACTCGATAGACATCTCTACGACGCCCAAACGCTGCTCTGACAATGATTATGCTCAAGATCTTTTCTTCTAAGTCATCGATATCATTTATTTTTTAATTCTTGTACTTAAACTTGAATTACCTTTGTAATAACTCGATTGATTAGTGATTGTCCAATGAAAACACTCTTAAGTGCGGCCCTTAGAGTAGAAGTCGTCACGGGCTCCGAACCAAGTAAAAGAAAAGTATTAGCAATTTCTTTTCTTTACTTTTACTTTCCACTTCGTTTACTCTCGATTGATTTACATAAACGTGAAAAAACCATGAGCGCTATTCATTCCCCCTCTAGCGCTTTCGATCCAACAATCCTAATCGTGTGCCTCCGTTTTATACTGTTCTCGATCTTTGGCACTATAGCGTTCTCATTTGAATTGGATTTAAATGGATGGATGAGAACTCTCGAAATATGATCCGACAGTGAAAGTCGCTCTAAATCTGATCCAAAAGCTTAGATCTAAATCAAGGGTCATGATCTATCCTCTCTTAATCTGGATGGACCATATCTTTGTCGGATGACTCAGATCACTCCTATATGGGATGAATGATCTAAATTGGTTCTTAATTGGCTCTCTTCAATTATCTCTAGATTTGAGCCCAAATTTGGTCCAATATGACTCGAGGCCTTTGATCACCTACAAGACCACATTCAAATATTAGTATCAAATACCATAAATTAAGAATAAATCACATTAAAGCCAAAGATGAATACAATTCACAAAATACAATATAAACGCTAATTTACCGCATGAGGAGATCAAAAAGCATGGATATAGAGGCCTAATTATCATGACAAAATGATGGTTATTAGGGATCTAGACATTGTCTGGGTGCCTGGAGCTCTGGTCACTTTGAATCCATTGGTCGACCAGATTTAACTGAATCTAGTCAACTTTCCCATCTCTAGTCCTTGCACCACTGAGTTAGTATAACACAAATATGAGTAAGTTAGACATCTACAAGTTTCCTAATCTTGACTCAGGATTTCCAATGAAATCTTAGGTCAGATTGACACTGCTATTTTTTAAGGGAACTCATCCTTGTTAGATCGTAAAGATGCTAAAGGGGGGGGGGGGGGGGTGAATAGCGTTAGTCACTTTTTCGAAAGTCAATAATACACAGCAAAAATGAAACATAAAAATATAAATGCTAACACAAATAATTTTATATGGTTCGAAGCATTCAATGATTCCTATTCCAAAGCTCGTATTCGTTGAGCGCTTTCGTTGGACAATCTATTAATAATTCAAAATGTTACAAACTTTAAGTACAAGAAATATATGAAAAATTTATCGACAATAGAGAAAATAAATAGAACTTTATCATCAGTTGTCGAAGGAGCGTTACAGCATCGTAGGAGCTTTTCCGAAGCAGCACGCAGGAACAAAGTTGTAGCAAATGATGTCCTCAATCTACTGGTCGGAGGCTACTTTTATAGCCCCGTCCGGGTGCTTGGATCCCCTCCCGGGGCGCCTGAACTGTGTTGACATGGCTAACTCTCGTCAAAACTCCATCCTTAAGTTTATCCATCTCTGAGCGCTTGGATCCCGTCTAGGCATCTGAACCGTTTTGGGTTGGGTCAGTCGTCGCGCTCCAACTCAGCTTCCAGATGAGGTTTGTTGGTCTGGGTGCCTGGACCAACTCCTGGCGCACGGACTACCCTAGTGTCTGGCCAGGCACCCGTCCGGGTGAAGTTGGTCTGGGCGGTCGGAATTGATCCGGGCTCCCAGATCAACTCCGGGCGCCCGAACCTATCTCTTTCGTATAACAAAAAGTTAGTCCAGGCATAAAAATTATCATGTAAAATAAAGTTAGCACATTACAAATATGATCAAATTATGACTTAAATCATGTTCTCCAGACCAAGATCTAGTCAATGTCTCAATTTAGGTTTCTTAAATAGACCTAAATTAGACCGGCGTCTACTTTCCCCTCAACCAAAACACGTCCTCACTGAGTCACTCTCCTAGAGCGACTTACCTTCACTTACTTTCTAAACATCTGGTCCTTCAGACTTGTTTAGACTTTCTCTGGTGTTGCTTAGTATTTGGCCAAGTTGATCTACTAAGCATTGCCTACAACATTGAGTTAGCATAATACATATAAAATGATAATGAAAAACTGTGCTAGCATTATTAATAATTCGCTGGTCTGGTCGACTATGCACAGACTCCAAGTGTCTGGACTCTAGGCATCTGGACCCAGTCAAGGCATCTCGCCCAGGCGACACAACCAAGGTGTTGGTGCAATTTACACTAATGATCTAACTTAGGTTTTGATGAATGATAAGTGGATTAAAGTTAGAGTGTTTGTGATCTGATTGTTTTACCAAGTATGCAGGAGTTGATGAATCTGGAGGACCTGATATCAGGCTGAAATCTAGTTAGGTTCAAGGGACCCGATAGGTGATGAGAGGTCCAGATAAGTCCATGGGACCCAATATCTAGCAGAAAGTCTAATTAGGTCTGCGGGACCTAATAATCAGCCAAAATCTAGTTGGGTCTGCGGACCTGAGTCCTGACAACTGGCTGAAAGATCTGGAGGACTAAAGACAAGTCAAGCGACTGCAGTTGGTAAGTAAGAGGTAAGCAACTAGAGGAGAGATCCCGTGAGGATTCGTTCCCGGTTGAGGGAACAATAGACATCGATTCAGCTTAGGTCAATTTGGAAAACCTAAGATGAGACTTTAACTAAATCTTGATTTCGGAGAGATAAGATCTAATTAGTGCTATTACCTTATTATGTTGATCTAACTTTGTTTTGCAAGGTAATCTTTTATGCATGGACTAACTTTTTGCTGCTGGAAAGAAAGAGATAAAGAGTTGTCCGGGCCCCCGGACTCCGAGATCCCAGAATTGCTCCGGGTGCCCAAACAAGCTTTGCAACAGGTGTTTGGACAAGTACCCTGGCAGTTCGGTAGCCTAGAGCTAGTCCAGGCACTCAGACTAGAGAAACCATCCAGAAGCTGAGTTGGAGCGCGACAGCTGACCGAACCTGTAAGTATGCCGGATAGTTTTGATGTGGTCAACCAAGTTTAGTTAGGTCCTATTGTATTTAATCATTATATCTAAGTGTGCAGGAACTTAGGAATATAAAAAGTTGAGCGGAAGATGTAGCTAGTGAGAAGGATGGCATGAGAGGGGAGTCAATGGGTTCGGTGCATCCTAAGGACGCGTTGCTGCAGAAGAGTATATCGGCGGACGAGAATGACACGTGTGGTGGTCTGAGGGATGAGAAGCCTAAGAGGAAGGTTGTTCGAGAAGAAGGCCGGAGTTGGATTCTGGTGAGCTCAATTTCGGACAACTGAAGCATCACCTAAACGAGTGGAGCGAAAAATTGTTAACAAGGAAACTTAACCATTCTCTGATGAGCAGTGTCGAAGGCGCCTTTGATGAATAGTACGAAGGCGCCTTCCAGCCCATAGAAGACACCTTTCAGTGATCGTTGGAGGAGATAAAGTTTAATCTTCGACGGATAAAACTTATCTCGTGGAAGGCGCCTTGGACCATCTTGGAGGTGCCTTCCAACCTCGGATAGAGTTTTTCAGGTGCTATAAAAAGACCCTTGAAGTTAGGAAATAATTAACAACTTGAACTACAACTCTTGTAACACTTTCTTAGCATTCCTTTGTGTAGTGTCTGAAATCGCTTATTGAATTAAGAATATTTATTAGATTAAATTGTAATTTAATTAGAATTCAAATTTATTTAATTAAGAGGATTTATTAGATTAATTACAATTTAATTAGATTTCAAATGTATTTACTTAAGGTTATTTATTGGATTAATTATATTTAATTAGAATTCAAATTTAATTTATTAATTTAAATATATAGATTTAGTTAGATTTAATTAATTAGTTAGCTTACATTTATGAAATTCAATTTGATCAATTTTATTAAGGAAATTGTTGGATATAAATATTTATTTTATACCCAAATATGTATATAAAATTTTATAGCCATACATAATAATATTAAATATATAATTAAATAAAAATAAGAAAAGAAAAATATAAGATTAATATATTATATATACATAACGTGTAACATGTAAAATATATATATAATAACTAAGAAACTATAATATTATATGAATTATATATATATATATATATATATAATTTAATTCAATATCAAATTGATGACTTAGTATGTTCTATTTTAGACTTAGTATTAAGTTTTATAAAAATAATATAAATGACTTAGCATTTATAAATCTATAACTTAGGAATTTTATATATGTGGATATATATATGGAATTATATAATCGTGGATATACGTTTCTATTTAGACTTAGCATTAAGTTTTATAAAAATAATTTATGGGACTTAGCATTTATAAAATCTATCTAGTATTAAATAAAAGTATACAAACTTATATGTGACTTACGTGTATATGCATAATCTATAAAATGCATATGTTGTAGATAATAACTAAGAACTATAATATTATCACATACAAATTATATATGTATATATAAACTTTAAATAATTATGAATATGGATAAATGATAGGGATAAAGGTTTAGTAGATCAAAATCTAGACCAAGTCCTAAAGCCTTCACCTTATATAAAACTCTCACCTAGAACACCACTTGTTCTTCTTGTTGCCGCCGGCCCTAAGACGTTTTCCCCACCCTTTGTTCTCCATCGGTGCTAGAGTTTCAAGGGAAGACAAGGAGTAATAACTAAGTACTTAAGGCATGTTTCCAACCATGTTATTATTGTAGTTAGCCTCTATAGTCTTATGTAGTTTTGGGTTTTTCCTTTTTATGATATCATGTTTCGGTCTCAATGAATGGTACATGTTTCTATTATGTTAATGCTCTTAATTAGTTTCTATAATTCTTTGAAGTTTCGGATAAGGTAGCTTGTAAGGTTAGGTTTGTTTCCTTATTATGATATCATGTTTCGGTTTCATATGAATGGTGCATGTTTTCAATTATGTTAATGCTCTTAATTAGCTTCTATAATCTTGTGAAGGTTGGAAATTTTATAGCTTGTAAGGTTGATTTGTTTCCTTGTTATGATATCATGTCTCAGTTAAGCGAATTGTGCATATTTTCAATGCTCTTAATTAGCTTCTATAATATTGTGAAGGTTGGAAATTTTATAGCTTGTAAGGTTGGCTTGTTTCCTTGTTATGATATCATGTTTTGGTTAAATGAATTGTGCATGTTTTTAATTATGTTAATGCTCTTAATTAGTTTCTATAATCTTGTGAAGTTGGTAATTTTATAGCTTGTAAAATTGGATTGTTTTCTTGCCATTATATCATGGTTCGGTTCATATGAATTGTGCATGCTTTCAACCATATTAATGCTCACGGGAAGTTATAGATCTTGCATGTTTCGGACATGATAAAAGCAAGTTTAAATTTTGTTTTTGGGTTAAATATCATGATGTAGTTTCTTCATGACTATCTCATAGTATGTTTATGTTAGTCTTTCAAGTTAGGATACCCCATGTAAGTTTCGGTTTCTGGTTATTAACTTTTATAGGTTTGTAGGGTTCAGATTGTATAAGTCCCCATGCTCTTTTACTATAGTTGATATCATGCTAGCTCCTAAAACTTGTAACTTTCAGATTTCTAGTTTAAGTAGGCTTGTGTTTACTCTTGATCCACATCATGAGGGTTTAGTAGGCGATAGATATGATACAAATTTGCATGCTTATGTTTAGATTCACGATTATGTCATGTTTATGTAATGCATGCTCACACTAAGTTTATGCACAGAATTACATTGAAACCCATGCTTAAGCTTATGTATGAATTTGCATGTTGGTGTTTAAGTTTATATTTATGTTCTTCATATGTATGATTATGATACCTTAAAGTGATAATGATAATGATAAAAATTTAATAAGGATACCATGAGGAAAAAGGCCTCAGAGGGAGCCCAATATCGGGTAGATTGACTGTAACAAAGTGATAATAATAATGATAATGATTTAATAAGGATACCATGAGGGAAAGGTCCTAGAGGAAGCTCGTTTACGTGAAAAGGCCCCAGAGAAAGTTCGTTTACGAGAAAAAGCCCCAGAGGAAGCCCGTTTATGAGAAAAGACCTCAGAGGAAGTCCATTATCGAGTAAGTCAACTGTGACAGAATGATGAAGATTTTATGGGAATATTGTGAGGGAAAAGGCCCCAGAGGGATCCCGTTTACGGGACAAGGTCCTAGAGGGAGTCCAATATCAGTTTCCATGATATGTTATGAATAAGTTAGGTTCAAGATATGCTAAGTTCAGATTTATGTTATACTATGAATACGTTAAGTTCATGATATGTTATGAATATGTTAGGTTTATGACATGCTATAAATATGTTAAGTTCATGATATGTTATGTTCATGCTCACGATTAAGTCTATTCGTATGCTTATGTTATATTTATGTACATACTCATGATTATGTTTGTTTATATGCATCCTTATGTTTATTCTCTCTTGCTTATGTCGATGTCAATGCTTACATTCATGGTATATTAGTAGGAAGGTCCTAAGTTACCTAGCATGTGTTTCTTTTAATACACTAGATTATAGACACTAACTATTGCATGACATAGTTTTGAACTTGTTGAGTCTTTCGACTCACAGACGTTGTTCTTTTTCAGATAATGGGCCTCCTGACGCTGACGTGGCTTGTTGTGCCAGCCGATCAGCCAGCGTCTTATGCTGTTGCTGCTCGACTATTTTGGCTGCTCAAGGTTGCACGAGCATATCGAGCTCCTCTTGAGTGAACGTCACAGTGTGAAGTCGTCCAGCTTCTTCCATCTTCTCGGCTCGGATGCAGGTACGTTCCCACAGACGGGGCCAAATTTGATCCTGTCATAGAGTCGAGGCGATGGACGCTAGGAGAACGTGGCGCTCTTGTTGACCGTGCGTGGACTTCGAATAAGGCGATTTTGCAACCATAACAACGTCAGTGCCGAGCCAGGGAGGGGTTCCTCGGCGATGACATTCCGACTCTTAAGCCAGTCACCGACGATGTGGGAGCAGAGAAAGAGGCGAATCGAAAGAAGCAAAGTAACAGTAGCTACAGTAATCTTAACATACCTTCGCTGAAGCTTGGGGCTCCTTATATAGGGCTATAGAAGTGCACGTGCACACTTCTCGAGGTGTGCACGCTTCTTGAAGCTTTCCCTGAAAAGATATGTCAGGAAAGTGTCCCGACACCATACCTCAATGACCCGAGCATATTTCTGGTATAACAGTGGAAGCTTCCGCCGTACGATCCTCTGCTTGAACATGCCGCCAACCATGCCGTCTGTCGGGGGCACGGGTTCCCACAAGGATATTGGCTAATCCTTTTTGTCCATTACTGGGCCGAGCGGGATAGCCACTCGACCAGTCATCAGCCATCCGGGTGATCCTGTGTTTAAGCCGAACAGAGTGCCCGCTCGGCCAACATTCCACTACCCGAGCTCCGTTGTTGTGCTGAGTGGAGGAGCTATATCTGAGTGTAACTGCTCGGTTGCGATCTCGTTCCGCCGGTTCCTAGGTTCGATATAAGTTCGAGCGGGATGGCTGCTCGGCGCATGCTTCGGCAGCACATCTCTGAGCGTTGAAAGTTGGGTATGCGACCGAGCTGTGGTAACATCGGGTTGATATCGGCCTGACTATCCTTCACCCTGGTTAGGCAAGTGAGTTGTCCGATCGGCTAACGATACAGGGGTGTTGACCACCTAGACTTTGACTTCCATCGTGGCAACGCCCCTTTGAGGGGTGGACCCTTATCACTGGATCATTTATCCTTTTGGAGTGCCCTGGACCTCTTTAGAGGTACCTCCGAGCAACAGATATTTTTTTTCAAGAGCTATAAAAAGACCCCAGGAGTTAGGAATTAAATAATAACTGAACTACAAGTCTTGTAATCACTTCTTAGTATTTCTTGTGAGCTATCAACGTTTGTAAGAGTCTACTTCGCCTTCAACAAAGGAGTTTTTCTAGTGGAGCACTTTAGAAGACTTGGATTAATTGTAGGATCGAAAGAGTGTGATTGAGGGGGGTGGGGGTGAATATCGCACTTTAAAAAAATTTTCTTTTACTTGTTTAAATCAAAGTCGTGCAGCGGAAAATAAAGAATAGGTTCGGTTACTTGGTTCGGAGCTTAGGTCGACTCCTACTCCAAAGCCCACAATCCTTGATCGCATCGATGGACAATCCACTAAGACTTTTCTTTCCGAAAACCTCGGAAAGAAGTAGTGCGTACAATATGCAAGAATATAAGATAGTAAGAACCTACTATCTTATATGAGTTTAAGTACAATGCAAGCTTTGTAAAATAAAAGTATACCGACATAAATATGGAAGATGATGCTCGATCGGCGCTTAAACGAGGTAGTTGCTTGCGTGAGTTGTAGAGATGTAGCACAAGCAGCAGCTAGCACAGAGATGAACTTCAAACCAAAACTGATTTCGTTTTCGTTACACAGCCTCGGACATTTAGCTCACTTTTATAAGAGTCATCGACGTTCAGTCGACCGATCCCTAGATTCGGTTAACCGAACAAGCTCCCTTCCATCTTTGTTGAAATCTGATGCTGATTCGATCTTTGGCATTTAATGACATTAAAGTGTTCAGTCGACCGATCCCCTTGCTCGATCGACTGAACAGAGATCTTTCCCTGTTCGTTGAAATCTGGAATTAATGCGCCATTAAGTGATGATGGTTCGGTCGACCGATCAGTCGCTCTTCCTTCTTTGCTTTTGCTCGATCTGAACTATGCTGAGTCATCAGGGTTCGGTCGACCGATTCTCTGGTTCGGTCGACCAATTAAGCTTATATCAGAACGTGCTCTACTTTAGTCTGAGCTGATCTCTGATCAGTTGGTTCGATCGACCCATTAGGCCAAACCTGCAACACATAGTTAAACAGAGTATACAACTCAGAGTATTTTTGTAACACAAAGGTTAGTACAAAAATGTATATAATGCACGAGTAATATTAGACAGTAGAACTGTCTTCCCGATTTCTTCAGTTGGATCAGCGACCTTAGGTTGTTCCTTTCAGGAACACGAGCTCACTGTCGCTCCTCTAGTTGCATACCTCAACTTACCTGCCTTGATCCTCCAGACTTATTTGGACTTTGCCTGCTCAGTGTCTGATCGTCTGATCCACTAAGACTTTTCCTGCAATACTATATTAGCCGACAACAATATTAGTAATACAGAATACTATGGTAAACCTAAACTTAGATTTACCGAGATCCGCTAGTCCGGTCCGATAAATCTTGCTTAGAGTTCACTTCTCAAAGACTTCTCGCTACCTAAGGTTATCTCCCCCTAGGATTTTCACCGTCTGGCTTCACTTACCAGAACCTAAGGTTACCACCTCCTAGGGGTTTCTCCACCTGGCTTCACTCACTAAGACTCAGTATTCAACTACTCAGGGATTATGTCCTCTAGACCTATCTAATCCACCTAGCTTTCACAATTTACCGAGATTTTCCTTACTTAGCCTGCAACTCGGACTTTCATTGCCTAACCGCAGTTAAGACTAGTCACTCGGTTGACTTCCCACCCTTGCCTAGCCATGACTAGGACTTTCCATGATCAAGCTCCATTAAACTTACTTAAACATATTTGTCGAACATTAAAACCTTGAAGGTCGATTGTACCAACATTAATAACTACCTAAATTATAACCAAATAATTCCTCATCTCTTCTTTATTTTAGTTATTCAATTTATTTTTATTTAAATTAATTATGTTTACTAATCAAAGTAAAAAACATGAGAAAATGATTGTTTTATTTTTAAAGGCAATTCACCTTTTCTTATTGGTTGCACCAGGACCAACAATGACATTATATCAATTGACACGTATGTGTGGGTGATGCTTTATACGAATTAGCACTATAGTGGTACTACGTTGAAGAAATCAACATCACTGTGATGCTGTGTTGAAGACAACAACACAACAATGATATTGCGTTGGAGAGACCAATACTATAGTTCTATAAAATGTGAAATTGATCATCTCAACGGTTTCCTAGGACTATCCTATATTCTTAAAAGAGAGCAAATTAGGTCATCACCATCGTGGTGATACGCTGAATTGTGGTGCTGCATTGGAGAGATCAACACTGATTCGGTGATAAGGTGGGGTCCCCCCCTTTTTTCGTAGAGAAGTCAACACCATGTGAAGACCAAGGCCAGAGGCCGATTGGGGAAGGGCGACCGACCGGGCAGTAGGGGCGGAACGGCCCAAGGGCATAAGTAGAAGCATAGACCCGACGAGGGGTCGGGTTTCCGACGCTCATGATAAACAAGGACGCCGAGCTGACATGGAGGTCCGCTCAGCCAATGCATAAATCAATCAGACTGAATAGGCGTAGCCGAGCACACGACTAAGATTCTCTCGAGCAGACTAGCATTTAAGTCTGGCTGGGCAGAATGGGATTGCCGATCGGCAGGACATTCACCATAAACATGAAGCAAGGGAACATCCTCTGACAGGAAGTATGGTCGAAGGACATGTTATGTACGAAGGCCTAGGACAGAATGTCCTCATGTCCCATCAGAAAGGTGGTCGAACTGTAGCAGTATGGCGTCAAGCAAGGTCACCTGACACGCCATACCCGGGTATGCCCATAGTACACATGTACACCTCGATTGGTGTGCATGAGCTTCCTCCAGCTCTATATAAGATCTCACAGACTTCGCCGGAGGTAGAGTGACTCTCATATTCAAAACCACTTTTTTGCTGCTTGCTTGCCTGACTTGAGCATCGGAGGGTCGTCGTCGGGAACTCCTTCCCGGCCCGACTTCTTTGTAGGTTCGCCGGAGCTCCACACGGTCAGCAGGGGAGCCACTTCATCAACTAGGAGAGCACCACGTGCCCAGCGTCCGCTGGTTCAGCGATTCGGACAGGATCAAATTGGCGCCGTCTGTGGGAACGCTCCTGCATCTGATTGGAATCAATGGACGAAGCTGGACGACCGCACTCGGTGATGCTTTCCACAGAGGAGCTCGACGCGCTAATTGAGACAAGAGAAGCTAAGCTGGTGGAGCAAAGGCAGAAGTCGCAAGCCGAGCGGATTGAGCAACAAGCGACCTCAGTTTCATGTGGCCGAGCGGAAGTACCTCAGGCCACGGTTCCATTTCACCGGGCCCTATTCCGCACGCCTCCGGAAGCCGCAACAGTTAACCGCGAGCGAGGATCTTCATCAGACGAAGTGCCAATACGAGATAGCAAAAAAGGAAAGACTTCCCGATCGGACGCTTCTCCCGAGCGGACCAATCGGCAATTCTCAAAGGCTATCTTGCAAGATCCTCTGCCAAAGCACTATGTGCCCCCGATAATCGGTGAATACGATGAAACCACCGACCCGGACGATCATTTGGGAAAGTTTGACAACATAGCTACCCTTCATCAATATACAGATGGGGTGAAGTGTCGGGTTTTCCTTACCACCCTCTCGGGATCCGCTCAACGGTGGTTTCGGAGGCTGCCGGACGGATCGATTACTAGCTTCAAGGAGTTCCGCACGGCGTTCCTCCATCATTTTGCAAGCAGTCGGCGTTACCAAAAGACTAGCGTCAGCCTGTTTGCTATCAAACAAGAGGCCCGAGAGTCGCTCTGTGCTTATATCCAAAGGTTTAATCGAGTGGCTATGAATATTCCAACGGCCACCTCGGAAACCATGATGAATGCCTTCACACAAGGCCTGATGGATGGCGACTTCTTCCGCTCGCTGATCCGGAAGCCGCCTCGGGATTATGATCACATGTTGCACCGAGCCAACGAATATATCAATGTGGAAGAAGCCCAAGCTGCAAGGAGAAAAGAAATTCCGGCCGAGCGACAGGCACCCTCCGAGCGGAAGCAATCAACTGGCAATCAGCTGCCAAGGGGACCACGAGTTGAAGCCGCCCGCCCTCACTCGCATGTGAGAAATCAAGTCGTTCAAGAGGTAGCTGCCGAGCGGCCCAAGCCGAAGAAGAAGTGGACGCCCATGTTCTGTTCGTTCCATCGAACAGACACCCACAACACTTGGGATTGCAGAAGCCTTCCCTTCATTACGCATCCCGTTCCTCGGAATGACCGTCGTCGGTCCTCGTCTTCCGACCGGCACCAAAGGCATCAAGTAGCCGGTCATCAAATATCCAGGAGATCGCCAGATCGACATCAACCCCAAAGGCGTGGAGATAATACCCGGAGGTCCGAACAGCCAAGACCATCCGCCCGGGAGGAAGAAAATAGAAACAACGCGTCCCGAGGAGAAATCAACATCATAGCTGGTGGGCCGACCGGCGGTGACTCCAATCGGGCACGGAAGGCAAGCGTCAGACAGCTCGAGATACACTCTATCGGTTGCAGCCAGGAGCGGGCGAGTGGACCCGAAATCAACTTCGGACCCAGGGACCTTGAGGGAGTTGAAGTCCCTCATGATGATGCCCTCATCATCAAAGCGGTAATAGCTAATTTCACTATTCACCGTATTTTTATTGATACAGGCAGTTCGGTTAATATCATTTTCAAGAAGGCCTTCGACCAACTACAAATTGACCGAGTCGAGCTGCTGCCTATGACGACCCCACTCTATGGGTTCACGGGCAACGAGGTTCTTCCGGTCGGACAAATCCGGCTCGCTATTTCATTAGGGGAAGAGCCGCTTAGAAGGACCAGAACTACCAATTTCGTAGTGGTTGATTCCCCCTCAACTTATAATATTATATTGGGCCGACCAGCTCTCAGTGAATTCCGAGCGGCCGTCTCCACCTTTTATCAGAAGATCAAGTTTCCCGTCGAAGTTTATTTGGAGCCCGTAAAAAATGTTTATTTGGAGCCAAAGGCGGACGCTTTCTGGGCTATATTGTAACCGAGCGGGGAATCGAAGCAAATCCAAGTAAAGTGAAAGCGTTACAAGACATGCTACCTCCGAGAAACTTAAGAGAAGTACAACGCTTGATCGGTCGGATAACTGCCTTATCAAGATTCATATCCAAGACTGCTGACCGGAGCTTCCCATTCTTCAAAATCCTGCGAAAGGCCACTAAATTCCAGTGGGATGAAGAATGCGACCGGGCGTTCGAGGAGTTAAAGGCATATCTCAATTCTCTGCCTATACTTGCCAAGCCGACCGGGGGTGAGCCGCTTTATATCTCTGTCTTCTACCGAGCACGTTGTGGGCTCGGCGCTTGTGAGTTCGAGCGGCGAAGAATGACCAGTGTATTTTTTAAGTCACATTTTAAAGGATACTGAATCTCGATACACCGGACTCGAGAAATTGGCTTTCGCCTTGATCCTCGCCGCTCGGAGGCTTCGCCCATACTTCCTGGCGCATACTATCATTGTGAAGACTAATAGTCCGCTCGGAAGAATACTCCTCAATCCAGAAGCGTCTGGACGGCTCATCAAATGGACGATGGAGCTCAGCGAATTCGACATTCAATACCAGCCCCGTTCGGCGATAAAGGCGCAGTCTTTGGCGGATTTTGTCACCGAGGTACAAAGGCCAGAGCCCGAAGCCATGTGGAAGATATTTGTGGACAGATCGTTCACTCGGCTCGGGAGTGGTGTTGGTGTATTATTGCTGTCTCCCCAAGAAGAGAAAATGCATCTATCTGTCCGGCTTGACTATAGAGCTACGAATAATGAGGCAGAGTATGAAGCCCTTATAGCCGGCTTACAGGCCGCCCCGCATGTAGGGGCCGGACGGGTGATGCTGCATTCAGACTCTCAATTGGCCGCTCAGCAGTTCACAGGTACCTTTGAGATTAACAACGCTCGGCTCAAACTCTATGCCGAAGCCTTTGAAAAACTCAAGGCCGACTTCTGAGAGGTTATTATCCAAAAGATACCCCGAGTAGAGAATCAAGTGGCCGATGAGTTAGCAAAACTTGCAAGCTCAATAACGCCGGTCACCATCCAGCAGCCAATTGAACAAGTATCTTTGGTGGCGCACGTCGACCGGATGGAAGGCCTCACGTTTCCGAGCGACTGGAGGACACCCATCACGGAGTTTTTGTGCTCGGGCGCCACACCGTCTGATTGGAATAAAGCCCAGCTGTTAAGAAGAAGAGCCGGTCGGTTCACTCTCATCGGCGATCAACTCTACAAGAAGGCTTTCTCTCGCCCGTTGTTGAAATGCGTGAGCTCGGAAGACTCGGCTTACATCCTCCAAGAAGTACATTAGGGATCATGCGGAGGGCATCTGGGCGGACGATCACTAGCTAAGAAGATCCTGCTAGCCGGATACTTCTGGCCAACCTTACAGGCAGACGCCGCTCGGTCCGTGTCGACGTGCCTTTCTTGCCAAAAGTATCATAACTTCTCCCACCGACCGGCGGAGGAGATGAAGGCATCCACGGTCGCCTGCTCGTTCGATCAGTGGGGAATGGATATTGTTGGTCAATTTCCTATGGCGACCGGGCAGCGGAAATTTTTACTGGTGGCAGTCGATTATTTTTCCAAGTGGGTGGAGGCCGAGCCGCTAGCCAAGATCACCGAGCAGATGGTCAAAAAGTTCATCTGACAACACATCATCTGTCGGTTCGACATCCCTCGCCGACTTTTTTCCGACAACGGGCGGCAATTCACAAGGAAGTTGCTCGAAGATTGGTGCAAAAGCTATGGCATCGAGCAACACTTCACGTCTGTGGCTTATCCCCAAAGCAACGGTCAAGCCGAAGTAGCCAATCGGGAAATTCTTCGTATCTTGCGCGCTCGGCTCGACCATTTGGGAGGAAGATGGGTAGATGAAGTGCCAGACGTCCTATGGGCCATCCGAACGACTCCAAAGGAAGGAACGGGCGTCACACCTTTCCATCTGGCATACGGCGGCGAAGCGGTGATTCCTGTCGAAGTTGGCGTCGAGTCAGTTCGGATCCAGAATTATGGTGAGGGCAACGCCGAGCGAAGGAACATGGAGCTGGATTTGGTCGACGAGGAGCGAGCCAAGGCGTCCGTCCGACTGATGGCGTACCGGCAACGGATGAAGCAAAACTACAACCGGCGTATCATCCCCAGATCATTCCAGGTTGGTGACCTTGTCTGGAAGAAAGTCAAGCCAGTCGGCGACGTCGGCAAGCTGGAAGCTCCCTGGTCGGGCCCCTTCAAGGTCATCGAAAAGCTCCGCTCGGGTGCCTACTATCTGGAAGATGAAGACGGGCGGCAACTAGAGAGGCCGTGGAGCGCGAACCACCTCCAGCCTTACCGGGCGGGGTGAAAGGTGCGCTGATGTAAATCATCCTGTATACTTTTTTCAGCTGTATACTTGAAATGCAGAAATGAAAAATCGCAAGACTAAAGCAAGTATAAGGCATCGTCAGCAAAAACGAAGGCCCCGTGCCGTTCGGCCGGAGGTAAATTATCCGAGCCAAGCGCTCAAAAACGAAGGGCCCGTGCCGTTCGGCCGGAGGTAAATTATCCAAGTCAAGCGCTAAAAAACGAAGGCCCCGGTCCGCTCGGACCGGAGGTATATTATACAAGCCAAAGGCTCGAGGCCGAAACCCCTGCGTCGTTCGGCCAGGTAGACATCGTCCAAATTAGGCTTAGAAGACCGTCTAGCTCCGACGTTAAATATCGAGAGACGAGCCGGCGTCTATAAACCCTCCGAGCGGAAGACCGTCGAGCTCCGACGTTAAATATCGAGAGACGAGCCGGCGTCTATAAACCTCCCGGTCGAATAGCATGCAGCGTGGCACTGGCCAATGGTAAGAGCAGATCGACAACAGCTTGCTCTGTGAGGTCAATATACGGCTGAGCGGCACGCTCGTCAGCAAGGCCTTCCAAGTAAGGAGGTAAAGTAAAATATGATTAATGAATAGAGAGCGAGGGAATGAACGAGGTTCTCACGCCGAACGGTAAGCGCACATGCTCTTGGCGAAAAATACTTGCAAATAGTCGGCTCTAATCCGAGTTAGCATATCGAACCGAACGGATAACTCGCAGGGAATACTTGGCAAAAACAGATTTCATTTATACCCAGCGACGAACAGACAAAAGTTGATGACAAAAAATATTTTTGCCAAACGGTGAGGATACGAAAAAGTTGATAAAAAACACTCCTCACGCGTCAAAATCAAAAAAAGCATCAGGAATGACGCCCATCACGGTAGCCAGATCCTCTGGGGGATGGTCAGCTCGGCGGGAAGGTGGCCTTTAGTCTTCAAGTAATCCACCGCCGCCTTGATCGCCTCTTCGAAAGTGAGGGAAATCTTGTCGGTGAATTTCTCTCCGAAGTCGTCCGAGCGGACAAATGCCTTCCTCACTTCGTCAGAGCGGGCCGACTCCCCATCCTGATACTCTTTGAGCGCGGCTCGGGAAGCATCGTTGGCGGCATGGAGATCCTTCAAGTCTCCTTCAAATTTGAGCAGATCGGCCGAGCGGCTCTCCCTCTCGGTGGCCAGAAGGGCATCCAGATCCTTGACGTGTTGCTCTAGCCCTCTGATCTCCACCTTCATTAGGTCCATGTCGTCGATGGTCTTGCGCTTCCGAGAGGTCGCCGTCTTGATCTCTTTATCCCGCTGTTTGACCACAGCTTCAAGCCGAGCGACCTCGCTCGCCAGATCGGAAGCTTGTTTCCGTTCGGCTTCCAAAAGCTTTTTGCTTTTCTCCAGAGTAGCCGTGGATTGTCCTTGGTTTGCCTCCGAAAGTTTGAGTTTTTTCATTTCGTCCTCCAGCTCAGCCAGTCGATTGCTGACTGCGATCTGCTCTACCCAACTCTGCGAATAAAGGCAGTTAAGTTAAAAGCTAAAATAAAAAGTATCAGTAAAGCAAAAAGGCATACCCCCGTCGCCTGCTGTAGGTTGCTGTCCCCTAGCTGACTGGGGGACATGAGCGCGACGCGTATGCGCGCGTCCTCCCAAACTTTGGCGAGCGGGCCGGTGAGGGTTCTTTGTTGTTCAGGGACTGCGGGCCGATCAACGGCCGATAGATACTTCTCCGAAGGAAATCGGAGAACTGTTTTGATCACCCTCGGGCCGCTCGGATCCTCCTGAGACGTGGTGGCCTGGCCAGAAGGCTTACTGGTCAGGGCAGGACGCTCGCCTAGTCGCTTGAGGCGACGCAGAGGCCGGGAGGTGGAAGGCTGCGTCTCGGAAACGGTCAGGGGTAATCCAACCTGCGTCGGAGTGTGCTCTGAAGAGACTGCCTCAGAGACCGCGTGAGCTGCATCACTCCGCTCGGAAGGCTGCCCATCTGATGAGATCGGTTGAGGAGCTTGCTCCAGACGCCGGCGCTTTCGAGTCGCCAAAGGTGCCTCGTCAGCCGATCGGCCTTCCTCCTCGGCCTGGGCAGATATTGTGATATTGGCCGCGGCCTCGTCAGTGAAGACGCGGGCGGCCGAAGCCTCGGGAGCAACTTGAGTTCCCTCGCTCCCTTCAGTTGTAGGGTCTGTCAGGACCAGCCCTCGTTCGGCCGCTTCCTTGTCCTTCACCGCCTCAATATTAGCGGCTTTCAGCTTGAGCTTTTCGGTTGCCTTAGCACGCCACATAACTTCAGCTGCAGAAACAAAGAATAAATCAGTTAGAACAAAAGAAAAAGGGGGATAAAAATCACTTACTCATGCTGCAAGGCAGATCGGCTTGGATGGGAGACAAGCCGAATATATACATTACTCCAGGAAGGAGCAACTTGTCGATATCGTAACGTTGGCCGACCAGCTGGTTGGCCGCATGAAGATACGCCGGATGACTCTTGAATTTGCCAAGACCCGGTTGATTCGGCACCGCCTTCTGCCACTTCGTTCGGAAGGCCGACCGCTCGGGGAGACGCATAAAAAAGAAATGCTCCTTCCAATGCTTATTGGAGCTCGACATGTTGGTAAATAGGACGAAACCCGACCTAGATTGAAAAATGAAGGTCCCCCACTCGGATTGTTTTGGGTAGAAGAAATAGTGGAAGATTTGGGGGTCCAAGGGGATATCGTTCAATTTGAAAAGGACTATCACCCAGCTCAGCAACCTAATTGAGTTCGGGACTAATTGGCCGAGCGGGAGGCGAAAATGGTTGCATATTTTGAGGATGAACGAATGTGGAGGAAAGCGCAGCCCGACCAAAAATTGATCGCGGAAGAAGCAAATGGTGCCGGGCGGCGGATCATTAGGCCGATCGGAAGGAGTAGCTACAACTATCTCATGGTCGGCCGGAATTTCATACGCCCGAATGAGACGTAATGCGTCTTCTTCATCGAATCGACTCTCCATAGTCGTATACCAGAGACTAGGAGCGCCGACTGTAGGCGTAGAAGTACTCGCCATGGTCGAAACAGAAGAGATATTGACAGAAAAACTAAAAGAAAATGTTGACAGAATGAAAAAGAAAGCAATACAGGAGGCGGGGAGCTGAAAAGGAAGGCTTACGGGTACGAGAAAGATAGAGGAAAGGAAGAAGATGGAGAGCGCACCAAACAGGCGGAGAATAAGGATCGCCGGAGCAAAGAGAACAGTGGAAAGCCGAAGAACGAAGGAAGAAGAATGTGGCGAAGAGGAGAAGGTCCGGCTTTATAGGGTTGGGGCCGAACGACCTCCACCGTTGGATCTAGGTCGCAAAGAACAAGGTGGCCATCGGGCCGTCCATTTCAAGTGGCGGCTGTCCCATCGACGGTAACGCCACCGCCGTACACTGACGACTGCTAATCCGCCACGTGTCAGGCGGACACAGGGCGCATTTAAGGAAAGCACGCTCAGTTAAAAAAAAAAATTTGGCAGGATATCGAAAGAGGCAGCATTAACCGCCTGCCCATGGGGTTTTGCCGAACGGGCGGCACAAAAAGGAATGGCCGAGCAGAAGAGCATTCCATGGGCCTGCTCAGCGATCATTATTCGGTTAGACCGGCAGTCCAGTCAGTCGGACTTAGGCACCTCCTTCGACTAGACTTGACGGGGAGACAAGTGATCTGGTGATAAGGTGGGGTCCCCCCTTTTTTTTCGTAGAGAAGTCAACACCATGTGAAGACCAAGGCCAGAGGCCGATTGGGGAAGGGCGACCGACCGGGCAGTAGGGGCGGAACGGCCCAAGGGCATAAGCAGAAGCATAGACCCGACGAGGGGTCGGGTTTCCGACGCTCATGATAAACAAGGACGCCGAGCCGACATGGAGGTCCGCTCGGCCAATGCATAAATCAATCAGACTGAATAGGCGTAGCCGAGCACACGACTAAGATTCTCCCGAGCAGACTAGCATTTAAGTATGGCTGGGCAGAATGGGATTGCCGATCGGCAGGACATTCACCATAAACATGAAGCAAGGGAACATCCTCTGACAGGAAGTATGGTCGAAGGACATGTTATGTACGAAGGCCTAGGACAGAATGTCCTCATGTCCCATCAGAAAGGTGGTCGAGCTGTAGCAGTATGACGTCAAGCAAGGTCACCTGACACACCATACCCGGGTATGACCATAGTACACATGTACAACTCGATTGGTGTGCATGAGCTTCCTCCAGCTCTATATAAGAGCTCACAGACTTCGCCGAAGGTAGAGTGACTCTCATATTCAAAACCACTTTTTTGTTGCTTGTTTGTCTGACTTGAGCGTCGAAGGGTCGTCGCCGGAAACCCCTTCCCGACCCGACTTCTTTGCAGGTTCGCCAGAGCTCCACACGGTCAGCATGGGAGCCACGTCATCAACTAGGAGAGCACCACGTGTCCAGCGTCCGCCGGTTCAGCGATTCAGACAGGATCAAACACCATGATGGTGTTGCGTAAAAGAAAGTAACACTATGATGGTGTTGCGTTGGAGAAACCAATACCGTTATAACATTGTATTGGAAAAATAAGTACTAATACAATGTTGCATAGGAGAAACCTTTTAAAATAGGTAGTGCTAAATGATTAGAATTTGACTAGTTAGAATATATTTTATAAATCATTATTAAGGATATTTTAGTAATATCATATTTATATATTAATTACATGTATATATTATAATTCATTTATAGCTGATCAAATTATAGCCAACAATATTTACTGTTTAAAATAATAATTTTTCTTCTTCTAATATTAGGTGGACAACTATATTTTTTATTCTTATAAAGAATTACATAGTAATTATAATCTCAATAAAGAGAACCTTAATTCTTGCTTTCATATATATCAGTTATTTAATGTTCAATATATATTCTTTTAGTAATTTAGATATTTATTTTTTTTAACGAATTAATATTAGAAATGATCAATTCAACCCCATAAAAATTTTTCATCGGCTATAAGAATATTCAATGTTGGACATTAGCATGGTTGAAACACATCATCAACTTATATTTATTCATTATAGAACTACATAATAATTTACAATAAATCTTAAATTCCTATATCAGATGTATATTATAACGCTAAAAATATCTTAAAATAATATTTAAAAACAATAATGCTATTCACTATATTTTTTTTACATAATTTACTTTCAAAATATAAATAAACAGATTGTGTTTTGTAGAAAAGTTAGAAAACATTCTTGAGAAAATCTTAAAGAAAATAAATGAGAACGTAGTTTATTTGTCAAATAATAATCTACATCAAGCTGTAGAGTAGTCCTAATCAATTTCTTTATAAAAAAATAAGTCTTTAATTATTTTTTTTCTGGATTGCTATACCATTGAAATAGTATTTTGAGAGAGAGTCATGCGTAAAATAAGACAAGTCTTCAATTTGCCTCGCTCCCTCCTCGCCTCGCTCCCTCCTCGCCTAACGCCCGCCTGCCCTCCTCCGCGCGCAGAGAAGCGAGGATAATTTTGGAAAACACTCTTTTGCTGACGTTTTAGTGATAACAGACATCCTTGATCGATCAATACCTAAACCAAACAGCGTATCAACGATAACCTTCTAGAGATAACATTGATAACCTTGAACCAACGCGCAGCGAAGGGGACATTACACAGTAGGCGTTCGAGGGACGGGGGCATAGTTTGCAAACTGATGAGCGAAAAAAAGGGAGATGGCAACCACGGCGGCGCGGACGCACAGACGCTGGTGGAGGCCGCGCTTGAGGTCTTGAACATGGCCGATCCGTTTGAGAAGGCTCGTCTCGGTGAAGCCTCTGCCGTCCGATGGCTACAAGGCGCGATCTGTATCCCCTATCGCGACGAAGGTCCTCCTCCGCCCGTCCCCGATCGACCCGCCCGGCTCACAACCGTAATCTTCACCCCCCTTCTTTCACTCCTTATTTGTACCCCCAGATCAAGAAACTAACAGACAGGCTTCTGCGTACTCGCAGATGAAGCTGGTGTCTCCGAGCATGATGCCGAAACTCGGCAAAGCAGGAAGCCTTCAAAGCCGGCAAGCTATTGTACACAGCCTCGCCCACACGGAAAGCTGGGCCATCGATCTTTCCTGGGTCAATTTTGTTTTGATTGCTACTGCCTGCAATATGTTTGTCATTATGTCTCATACATCTCCAGCTCAACCTTTCGCCTCTGTTCTTCCCTTCTCGATCCCAGGATATTATTGCTCGATTTGGGAGGCTGGAGGCGATGCCCAGGGAATTTTTTACTGACTTTGTAAAGATAGCCCGAGATGAAGGCCGCCACTTCACACTGCTTGCTGAGAGGCTGGAGAAGCTCGGCACGTACTATGGAGCTCTCCCTGCGCATGATGGCCTCTGGGACTCTGCGTTGGAGACCTCCAAAAGCCTGTTGGCCCGTCTCGCTGTGGAGCACTGCGTGCACGAGGTTTGTGTCCTTGCGTTTTATTTTACTTTTATATTTTCTACATTATCAATCATCATTGGGATTCATAATTCGTGGTTTAATAGAGTGTTTTTGAGCTTCATAATTGCAGACTTTAAACACATTGAAACAGAGATGTTAGTAATCTTGATATTGTTATCATAGTAACCTGAATCCTCATCCAACATTCCCTAGAGAACAGTTGTTTCAACCATTATGAATTCTTAAATACTGATGTCATAATGTGAATGGTAGTGAATTTAATTTCAATCATTTAGATGGACTGTATTCAAATAGGCATTTGCATGGGTTAGGTAAAATTTTTACTGTCTATAGCGCTTGTCAAGACTTTTGGAAGGAGAACAATAGGAAGGTGCAGAAGAATTATGAGCTCAACTAGTTAGTGATGGCCTAAATGTTCATGCTTTTGCTCCTCGAAACTCAGCATAATTCCAATGTTCCAGGTTGCAAGTTTTTTATTTTTAGGTAACCGTTATTATAACCTGCCATGGCCGGTCCCAAGCTTGGATGAGAAAGGGTGAGGATTGCGTTAGGTTGCCAACCAACGTTGAATTCATGCAAATGTTCAATGAATGGATCCATCAGACACTTATTCTTTATTTCTTTCAAAGAAATATTTGATCTTATTATTATTATTTTTTTCATTTAGTTTGTTTTACATTATTTCTTGTATGAATATTTGCTAGATTGCATATTTCTCGAGAACTCCTTATACATGGTCAAACTTAACCCTTTCAGATTTTTCCTTTTTCTTAAAGTTGATATCTGTTAAGCAAAATTTACTTTGAATTAGTTTATTTGTGCCTTCTGTTTGTTTTTGACAAATCAAATGAGAACCTTGATCATTACACAAGCCATGCTATAGTTTTGAATTTGACTTGACATGTAACTCAAATAAAATAAGAACCTTGGCCATTATTTGAAGGGGGGTATGTTATGATATTTTTACTTACGTTATTATGCAGGAAAAGAATAACATGACAAATAAAAAGAACCTTTGAGGGATTGAATTCAATAATACATGTAATAGTGTGACTATTATGTTGAATCTTTCACATTGTTGAGATAGCCAAGATTGGTATTGTAAATTTTTTGTTACATGCTGTATCAAAGTGACTGCAAATAGAAATCCAAGATTGATCTTGGTGATTACATAGATCTATATGGCACCTTACTAGTGCTACATTAATCATTTGGTATGGTGGGCCAACATTTTTGACCTTTTAAACTTCTTAAAAATAATTCATGTTTAGATTGACTAAATATGCACAATAATAGAGCATATGTGCTTTAGATATTAAATAATTAAACTCTCATAAGCTTTGATTATCATGACTTTATACATAAATACTAGCTACCATGAATTAACAATAACTTGTTTATAGGAGTTACCAAAGGAACAACAAAGACTTTTGGTTGAGCAATTGGATTAGTGTCAACTATAGTTGTTGTATGTCTGAAGTGCCCACATCAGCCCATGACACATGCAATTGATAACTTGTGTTTACCATATGTGCAACGATCTCTATCCATATGAAGTACTTGAGTTATCTATGGAGAATCATGATAAGAGGAAGCACTTAATCAGAAATAAGAAATGTAAGTGCTACCTATGCGGATAGGAAGGACATTTTGCCCGAGAATGCCCTAACGAGAAAAGGAATATCAAAAGAGTGACAATATTCGAGCACCTGGATATACCTGAAGACTGTGATATTCTATCCGTCCAAGAAGGAGAAAACCAAAGTGATGCTATCTACAACATCTCTGAAGGAGAAGATGACATGGATGACTTAAACAGGTCTATTCAAATCCTTCACCTTAATTCCATATATATGTTAGGACAGATAGATGGTGGTTACAGGCCACAGGTAAAGGTCTCTGATCAACAGTTAAGCTGCCTACACAATTGGAGGTTAAACGAAAGAATATTACCCCTACAGTCTACGACATGTACGTGTTGTAAAAGGGCTACTCTTCAAAGAGCAAGAATACATTGACCCGAGTGTTCTATCACAGCATGCAATTTATGTGGACCATACTATTTCAACAAGGAGGTACCAGTAGCACCATCCCCTCGAACCCCCTTTTCCCCACAGAATCTTATACAAGAACAGAGGTATTATATCACCTAGTGCGAAGGAAAGATAGAACGCTTACAAAAGGAAATAGCCTATTATAAAAAATAGTTTGAAGAATTATTATTAGAAAAAGACCTAAGGGAAGACTTCCAGGCCTTAGAGGAAGAAGAAGAAGCGGAAGCTGCAAATATGCTCCTTGAAACAACAACCAGCAACACTATAGCAGCAGCTCCAAGCCCAAGGTTAGTAAAACATATGCTATATAACCTTACAGTGGAAATCGATATTCCAGGAATTCCAAAATTTCCTTTAAAGACGATATTAGACACTAGAGCTACCACCTGCTGCGTTGACCAAAGGTCAATACCAAAGGAAGCACTAGAACGAAATACCTTTGAAGTCAGCTTTAGCGGGATTAATTCTCAGCAAAAGACTGATATGAAGCTGAAGCAAGGAAAGATGACTATAGGAGATAATTTTTTCAGAATACCATACACTTATAGTTTTCCTATGGTACAAGGTGATAATATTCAGCTCATAATTGGTTGCAACTTTATATGAGCCATGCAAGGAGGACTACGAATTGAAGGCAATACGTTAATGTTCTATAAAAATTTGACAACTATAAATACCTTACCCTCCATTAATGCAGCAGCAATAGAGGAACTGGAATTGGAAGAAGAAGAATATATACAAATCAAGGAAATGGTCAATTTTTCAATCGGGAAGACCAACCTTGACTTCCAGCAAAAATTTAGCTCATTATTAAAAGAGCTAACTGATCAAGGATATATTGGGGAGACCCCCCTACAACATTGGGAGAAGAATAAAATACTTTGCCAACTGGACATCAAAAATCCGGACTTTATTATTGAAGACAGACCTCTTAAACATCTGACGCCCCAACAAAAAGAGGCTTTCAGTAAGCATGTAAAGGCATTACTAAAACTTGGTGTCATCCGGCCAAGTAAAAGCAAGCATCGAACTACAGCGATCATTATCAACTCTGGAACAACAGTTGACCCAAAGACAGGCAAAGAGGTAAAAGGCAAAGAAAGGATGGTGTTCAACTATAAACGCCTAAATCACATTACACACAAAGACCGGTATAACCTCCCAGACATAAACACTATCCTAAAGAAGGTCAGTAATAGTTGTATTTTCTCTAAGTTTGATTTGAAGAATGCCTTTCATCAGGTAGTCATGCACCCAGAGTTAATTGAATGGACAACATTCTGGTTCCAGATGACCTTTATGAATGGCTGGTGATGCCATTCGGACTTAAAAATGCCCCCGCTGTTTTTCAAAGGAAAATGGATAATTGCTTTAGAGGTACGGAAGAATATATTGCTGTATATATTGATGATATATTGGTATTCTCTCCTGATAAGCAAAGCCATGCACAAGGCCTCAGAAGTACGCTAAGTATATGCAAAGAGCAGGGGCTTGTGCTAAGCCCAACTAAGATGAAAATCGCCGTCCCTGAAATTGAATTTTTGGGAGTAGTAATAGGCAATTGCAGAATTAAGTTACAACCGCATATTATTACAAAGGTTACTGATTTTAAAGATGAAGATTTAAAAATCACAAAGGGTATGAGATCTTGGCTTGGCCTATTAAACTACGTCCGAAATTATATCCCAAACCTAGGGAAGTTACTAAGCCCCCTCTACACTAAGACAAGCTCCAATGGAGATAAAAGGCTTAACAAGCAAGATTGGGATTTAATCAAGCAAATTAAGGAGAAGATCCAAAAGTTACCAGAGCTGGAAATTCCACCCGAAAACTGCTTCATCATTCTCGAGGTTGATGGATGCATGGATGGTTGGTGAGGGATATGTAAATGGAAAAAGACCAAATACAACTCAAAGAATACTGAAAAAATATGCGCATATTCAAGCGGAAAATTCAACCCTCCTAAGTCCACAATTGATGCAGAAATCCACGCAGTCATAAATTCCCTAGAAGCTCTAAAGATTTATTTCTTAGACAAGCCAGAGTTGCTCATTAAAACAGACTGCCAAGCAATAATAAGCTTTTTCGGAAAAACTTCCAGTAACAAGCTTTCGCGTGTTTGCTGGATGACCTTTGTTGATTATATCACTGGGATAGACATTCAAGTTCAGTTCGAGCACATCAAGGGCGAAGACAATCAGGTAGCTGATGCTCTCTCACGACTAATCAATTTACTTATTTTGGCAGAATGACCGATCCAGGAAATGAGCCGACTAGGACTGGTAGCACTAGCCCTGCAGGAGCTAGAAGAAAGACCCAACCCAGAGGCCCAAGCACACCTGATGATGGCCCTCCAAGCCCTATCCACTTTGCTGAGCAATATCAACAACAACTCAACAAGCTACGTGTCTATCCAATCACATTTGAAAGAGACCAACAGATTCGACAAAACCTGCACAATCTACAATAAAGAGCGGCTATCCAAGCCACTAACACACTCCAACAACTTCGTTTACTTCACTACCTGAAGAAACAGGAGTGCCAACGACTATGTTCCAAAGATAATTGGTGGCATGACTGGTACCCTATCACCAAATAAATTGATGAACAACCGACACAAACCTCCTATATGCTTCAAGACGTTGTTAACAGAATGAATTCCTTCCAAGTGTAACGTTCGCAGAAGTGGTGGACCCTACTACCTATTAGATAAGATGCCCGTGAATTGTAAAGAGACATCTGTGTGCTGTAAAGTATCTAAAGTAAGATGCCCGTGAGCTGTAAAGAGGCATCTGTGTGCTGTAAAGTATCTAAAGTAAGATGTCCTTAGCTGTAAAGAGGCATTCGATGCGTTCTTATCTAGACAAGATGTGACGATGGGGCCCCTTGTGCACCCAACATCTCTATAAATAAGAATGCTCACTACCCTTGCAAAGCATTCAAGCGCACCTTGAGCTTTACTTGGGAAAATTGCAAGAGCTTGTAAGGTCCTGTTTGAAATAATATTATCTATGAGTTCTCACCTCCTTATTTCTATTATTTCGCCTGTTTATCCTTTTTATCCTCGCCCACAAATCTCCACATCTTCGCCCTCAACTGTGCCAGGTACGACGACCCTTGTGCAGTAGCACTACACAACTGGCCTACTGTGGCCACCTCGCGAGCCATGGGCGGTTGCGGGCGACCGAGGACGACCCTGCACGATCGCCAGTGTGATTGTGATAGGTTGCACTACATGGCTGAGTGAGGCGGCTGCGCCTCTCACACGATGGCACCGCGTGGTCACCTCGTGCAGGGCGACACTACGTGCCAGGCGTGATCGCGTCACACATGACCGGCCTGCACGACCACTCGCCTTGTGCGACTTCGCCTTTATTTTTTTTCTCTTTCCATCGTTTTTCTTCCATACCCTCTTCCTTTTTGCATGCTTTACACATGATTCTTTTCTCTCTTCTTTCTCTTTTCTTTTCTCTTCCTCTGCTCGAAGGATTTTTTTTTTCCGGAGGGATTCTTTCCCTCCTCAATCCGCACCTCAAAAGAAACATAGCAAAAATCTCTATCTTTTAAAATTAATTCTGGATCAACTAATTGTTTATATTCAAGACATGCTATCATGATATATGTTGTTTGCAGTTGATATTATTTTAGTAGATGAGACATGTGAAAGAGTAAATGCTAAACTCGAATTTTGGTGGGAAATACTAAAATTGAAAGAGTTTAAATATAGTAGAGTAAAGACAAAATATATAAAATTTAAATTTAGCAATATTAGACGTAGTAAGATAATTGTTAAGATAGGAGATGACGAGTTATCTGAAATTGAGAATTTTAAATATTTAGGATCATTTTTTCAAAAAGATGAAGAGTTGAGAGAGATGCCTTACATAGAATATAAGTAGTATGATTAAAATGGAGGAGAGTAGTCAGTGTTCTTTGTGATTATAAAACACCTCTAAAACTTAAAGGGCAGTTATACAGAATGACAATTAAACTTACTATGCTATATAAAGTTGAATGTTGGACTATAATTTGAGCGGATAAGCAATATATGAGAGTTGCAGAGGTGAAGGGTGTTAAGGTGGATATGCGGATATATAAGGATGAACAAGATAAAAAATGAGACTATTAGAGAAAAAATTGCGGATGTGCCTATTTGAGAGAACTTCAAGAGACGCGTTAAAGATGATATGAACATGTATTTAGATGACTAATAAATTCTCCAGGTAAGCGATGTAAAACTATGACAAATACACACATTAAATGAGGAATATGAAGATCAAAGTAGACTTGATTTGAAACAATAAACTATGATTAAATTTATTTAAATATAGATGATATAGTAGGGAAAAAAGCATAATGACGTAGGAGGATATATAGCCGACTTCACCTAGTGGGATGAGACTTGGTTGTTGATGTTGTAAAGTAGCCATTGATCCTATGCCATCAAAAATCTTGTCTTAATAGACCTTTGTGTTCATATGTTTTTATTAGGTTGGAAACAATTTTATTTCTTTTAGACTTAAGCTATGCCCCTTCTATTCCCTGTAAGCGCTCATTCAGAATTTTAGATTTTCTCACTGGAAAATGTCAGAGAACCCATGAATTTGTCAATTTAACTGCACTCAAATTTATAGTTTTAAACCTAGGATATCAACGATATATGTTTCATCTATAATACTTTGCAGGCTAGAGGACTTGATGTCCTTCCTACCACCATCTCTCGATTCCGGAATGCAGGGGATGAGAGAACTGCAAATTTACTGGAAACTGTGGTATATCCAGAAGAAATAACACACTGTGCTGCTGGTGTTAAATGGTTCAGATACTTGTGCCTTAGGGAAGCAAGCAAACATCATGGTTCAGAGACCATTTGTGGATATGTTGAACATGTGCAACCCATGGTGGGACAAAGCAATCCCTACCAGCAAGAAGCTGATAAGGAGGATGGTGAGATAAAAAACCTGGAACACAATGTCGGAAGCTTTCTAAAAATAAGCTATGATGAACAAGAGTTAGTAATCCAGCGTTTTCATGCCACTGTCCGTGAACACTTTCGGGGCCCACTTAAGCCCCCTTTCAATGCCGAAGCAAGGAAAGCTGCTGGCTTTGGACCTGACTGGTACGAGCCCTTGGCATCAAAATAGGGGGTGGGTAAGTGATTCTTTCCCTTCTTTTCAGTTCATCCATTTCTGCTCCACTGGTTCAAATCATTCAAGTGCATCACAATCAAATTCATGCCAAATAAGTTATCAGTTTTGCCTGTGGGTGTTTGGTACATCTGAAGTTTCCACTAGAAATCTTTTATTAATAAATGTGATTTGAATGGAGTGGAAGACAGACAAACAAGACAACCTGAGCGAACTCTTGGTCATTGACAGCTAAATTCTATTGGCCATAAGAGATACTGCGAGAGAAGTACCCACAAGAGTGGAATGCCCTCGCTGGTTTTGTATAACTCCATTTGTATAACAAGTCATGACTGATTAAGAAAACAGGTGATTGAAATTCTCCATCTCTCATGTTTCAAATACATACCACGGGAAGAACTGAAAGGTTCCCTGATTGTTTTTATTTTTTATTTTTTTTTCATTGTATTGAATTTAATGCCAAGCTGCTATTCAATGTTTAGAAACTGATCCGGGAGGTTATAAATGGTCATTCTGTGAGTCAGTTTTTTCTGTTATACTGCTGTGATTGAGTTTCTGGAATGAATTGATCTCCAATTTCCGGATATATAAAGTTAAGGGGTTAAACATATATAAAAGATCTATACAAACTTGCAAAAGATTGCATACATTGCTATTCTAATGGCAACTGAGTCAATTGTTAGGATTAGTTGGGATAGATGGTCAGGTAGCTGGGGTTGAGTAGTGTTTGTTCTTATAAATAAAATCTTATTAATATTTAGTAAGGTTGTACAAAACAAGTTGTGTAGTGAAAATAAAAGCATAAGAAATCAATATATACCAATTGCTAACCTTTAAAAGTAATATAGTTCAAAGCCTTTGTTTATATTTTATGTTTTATGTTATGTCGGTAAGTCATTTTAAAAAATTTACTATGTTTTTTCTTTGTCGAGAACCTTTGGAGGTGGAGAAATCTTTTATAACATCTTTTATGATAAGAACCCTTCCCTTTGCATAACCTGTCAGTGCAATTATGCCCTAAGTGGTTAAATTTGATATTGATTTTGATGTTTATACAAAGGTTGTAAATTAGACTTTGCATTTGTGTTTGATATGTTTATTTAAATTGTGTAGTAACTTGGCAAGATAGACATGGAACTTGTGACTTGAGGAGATAGTGTTTATGATGACTTTGACGCGATGAAGAAACAACAACCAATGACTTGAAGGTCAGATTGAGTTTGAAGAAGGTTGCATGAGACATTTGAGAGACGGCAGGATGAGAAATATTATGGTGGTGTTGAAGTGGCTTGTGGAGGATGACTTGGCGTGACAAAATTGCTTGGCTTGGTTGCTCAAAGTCTGTTGGAGATCAGTGAAGGATGATTTGAGACATTTGATAGATTGCAGGATGAGGAGCATCGCGATATAGGGTTGATCATGTTGATGCAATCATCCAGTCATGTATATTGCATGTTTTGGAGGGTTGTAGATACGATCTAACCAAATATATATATTGCATGTTTTTGATGTTTGGATCACCTTTAACTTGAATATTTATTATAATCTAATGTTGTGTGTAGGAGTAGTTGATTTGACATGTCAAATGGAAGTCTGAGTTGACGTTAGATGCAGGATGCTAAGCAGATGGACATGGTGGAAGTAATAGCAGATATGGAATGTCGAATGTTGTACGGATGGACATGTTGGAAGTCCTAACAGGCATAAGATGGCAAATGCTAGATAGATGGATGTGTGGAAGACCTAATATATAAGGAATGTGAATACATGGCGGAGAAATTCTAAGAAGGATCTTGACGAGGAAGATCCCGAGTAGGGAGATTTCAGTAGAGGGAGATTCGGAGTGATGAGACTCTATGCATGGAAGTCGAATTGACATGGAGGCCTTTTAGAATCAAGTATACTTCTAATTTGAGAGCTTAAAGTTATTGTAACTCTTGGAAGAGGGTAGTATTAGAGCTAAGAATACTGAACTTGTAGATGGATTGAGTCATGGTGTCCTAGTGGATTGATATTGAAGTATCCATCGACTATTGCACTGGAATACACAAACATCGAATTCAAGCAAGTCTGAATTTGTGGCACAAAATCAATAGTGGATTGTTAGAGTCAATTGATCGATATCACGAATGACTGGAAATTGTGGTTTGCATTCAGTTGATTGTTATGCATGTACAATCGACTGGTAGAAATCACAATGCATTTGAATTCATGATTTAGTATGAAAGTGAAAAATGGTCTGAGTTCCAAATGAAATTGAAGGTTGAATATTCAACTATTAATCGACTGATGAATTCGGAAGGGAACAAAAGGTTGGACAGTATTAAGTCAACTGATGAATTCTGCAATCGAGCATTGTTGGACAATCGATTTAGAAAGTCAACTCATCAACAACGCAATCGACTGTGGGAGCATATAGTTGACTAGAGACAAATCAAAAGGTGATATGACTTAATCATGAAGACTTAGAATACCATAAATCAGATAGATGGTAAAGTTTTTAAAAGAAGATACAAAGTTCGCGCACGAAAAAAAAAATAAGAATTATGGAAAAAGGGTTTTTGGTTATCTTCACTGCTCTGTCTTGCGGAAACTCTAGTTCTTAGTTTTCAAATTTTCGATGGAAAGGATATTAATCTACATTTTCTTAGAGGGTGTTTGATTGATAGGTTTGGGAATGAGGGAATGGAATGATAGTAAAAAATAGTGTTTGGATTGTGAGTTTGTAAATGACATTTTGGGAATGATTACTAGATTTATGAGAATCAACCAAACCCATATAATTTGATGGGTTTCATTTCTATTCTCATTCCCATTCTCATTCCACCGTACTATCAAACTCATACCCATAATCAATTCCATCATTTAACCAAACGCCCCCCTTATTCTTCTTGTTGTTTGCCATCAGGAGGAAGAATATGTGCATCTCAGATTCATTAGATCAATATCTCCTTTTTGCAAAAAATCTATAAAGTATATTTAACTTTTTGTTTTTGTTTTTGTTTGTCTTTAGCACTCCAAATTTATA
This sequence comes from Zingiber officinale, assembly GCF_018446385.1. Taxonomy (NCBI): domain Eukaryota; kingdom Viridiplantae; phylum Streptophyta; class Magnoliopsida; order Zingiberales; family Zingiberaceae; genus Zingiber; species Zingiber officinale. The sequence goes on along the minus strand of NC_055999.1, from coordinate 113,358,484 downwards.
CCATTTGATAAGATTGTAATCATTGTATTGTAAGAGGCTTCTTCTATGAAAATTTTAGTGAGGCTCGTAGGATTATTCTCTATTATCCTATAATTCTGAATTTTTTTTTAACTGTTAGAAATTTAATGTCAATGTATTTTAATTTCTATAAACTACAGTTATTTTTGGTATAAAATTTTACGACATTATTAATAATCTATTAATGTCATCGACGATCTATAATACTGTAATAAAGTTTCACAACCAAATCCTATAATTGAATGCTTCGTAACATGTTATTAGCTTTGCCTCCATAGTAAAGGTGGTTACTAGTGTCTGTTTGACGCTTTTACACAATATAGCTCTTCCAATAAGTATGAAAATATATCCCGAACTATACCTCTTATTATCCAAACATCCAGCAAAATCAGAATCGGAATATCCAATCATCTCCAGTGACTAGACCTCCGATATGTAAGCATGCGGTTTTTTTTTTTTTGCAAATATCACATTATTCTCTTCACAACTTTCTAATGTGATGGTTTTGGGTGACTTAAGTATCTATCTAACATCCCCACTATGTAGGTCATATCTGGATTGTTGGTGCAACATCCCTCAGGTCAAGGTTGACCTGGTTGACCAAGCTGAGTCTTGGTTTGAGTTTAGATGTTTGACAATAAGATGTTAATTGAAGAAGAGTCAAGTAGGTCAAGGTTGACCGAATACTTGACTGGGAAGTCCTAACTGGGATGTTAGGCAGATGGAAAACCCTAGTGAGTGAAGCTAGGTGAAAGTCCTGGTGAGTGAAGCCAGGCAAGGGAAAATCCAGATGGATCAAGGATGATCGGACATCTGGTGTTGGGAAGTCCAAGTAGGTCAAAGGATTGACTGGATACTTGGCACGAGGAAATACAGATAGGTCAAAGGGATTGACCAGACATCTAAATAGAAAAGTCCAAGTAGGTCAAGGGAGTGACCAGATACTTGGCATGACGAGAAAAGTCCAAGTGGGTCAAAGGAATTGACCGGACACTTGGTGGGAAGTCCTGGCAGGTCAAGGGAGTGACCAGATGCTAGGCATGATGTACCAACAGGTCAAGGATGACCGGATGTTGGTTTGGGAGTCTTGGAACTTGGTTTTGGGCAAAAACCAAGTGCTGGATCGATCAGGGGATCGATCAGTGGATCGATCCAGGCTTTTCCCAGCGAACAGAAAGCCTCTGGATCGATCCGTTGATCGATCCAGATGTCCCAATCGATCAGTGGATCGATTGGGACGCGGCTGCTTCGCGCGATAAGTGCTGGATCGATCCGTGGATCGATCCAGGCGTTTTTCCTAGAGCACAGAGGCGCTCTGGATCGATCCGTGGATCGATCCAAAGCCTCCCCGATCGATTGGGAACATTTGAATCGATCGGATTCCGACCGTTGGCGTCGATTTAAGCTGCAGGCGTGCGATGGCTGCGGCAGCACTTCACCGATTCACTCCAGATCTCTGGCCAACTCCTCCACAGCGCTCTCAAAGATCAGATCGCCAGCTCTTGAAGGATCTTGGAAGCTTTCCAAGTCAAGAGGCGGATCAAAGGCAAGAAGAGAAGCTAGGGTTAGGGTTTTCTGTACTCATTGTAAGCTTTGCGCTTATATTTTGTTTCCCTTTCCTTTCTTCTTGTACTGAGAGTCTTGTAGGGCTTCTCCGCCCTCGGTAGTTACTGAAAAGGAGTGTTTTCATAGTGGAGGGTGCGTGCGTGGTGTGGATCCTTGGACTAGTCACCTCTTGTGAGGTGGATACCAAGTAAACCAACCTTGTTAGCGTTGTGTGATTTGTTTCTGTATTTTCCGCTGCACATCTTAGAAGAAACGAGCAACGAGCACGCGACGAGCTATTCACCCCCCCCCCCTCTAGCTACTTTTGGTCCTAACATGGATGTGTACAAACTTGTGCATGCGTGAGATTTCTCACAATTGACGCATAAGAGAATTGATCCATCAATTTATTTCAGGTTCAAGCTATGGACACTGTTGCAAACTGAATCTGTCTCCTCAAGACACGTGTGTCACCATGTACACAATTTTTCATGTCATATCATGTGAATACCTTTTCAATATATGCCTTCTGTGAAAGTTCAAGAATGTCTTTTGAATGATCACAACATATCTGTATGCATAAAATAAAAAATACTTCACCAAGATCTTTTAGTTCAAAATTACTGAATAGAAATAACTTGGTTTCATCAAGTAGACCTTTATTATTGCTGGTAAGCAATATGCCATCTACATACACGACAAGTATAGCAAATAACTTGACATATATGTATTTATCAACATGGTTCTCTTTAAATCAAAATGAGATAACCACCTAATTAAATTTTTAGTACCATTGATGAGACGTCTATTTCAAACCATAAATAGACTTTTCTAATTTATATAAAAATGCTTTGAATCCTCAGACTTAATGTCACCATTTGAGAAATACAATTTTGATGTCCATTTGATGTACCTCCATATCATAATGAGCTAAAAGTGTCATAATTACTCTAAGGGAGTCTTTCGTTAACACAAACGAGAAAGTCTCATTGTAATCAATGTTATCCTTTGGGTGAATCTCTTGGCGAGCATTATACTTTTTGACATTGCCCTTTCTGAGTCTCGTTTGATTTTAAATATTCATTTACAACCAATGAGTTTCTTATCTTCAGACAATTTAACAAGTTCCTAAACCTCATTGTACGCCAGAGACTTTAACTCTTCTTGCATGACGTTAATCCACCTTTTGGGATTAGAGCATCATTTGATTTCTAGGAAAGAGATAGGATCAATTTCCAACCCTATATCAAACTCGTGCTCTTGGAGATAAATATAATCATAGGCAATTGTGGATTTTCATTTCCTCGCGAGTCTCCTTAAAGACACTTGTGCTTGAGGTGGTTGAGATATCTGCTCATCAACATGAGACAATACCTCAATCTCAGTGGAATGTTCCTCTAATTACATTAGATATGATTCAAAAATATCTTGATTTACTACTCCCATTGGATGTGCAATATCTATAATATAGGGTATGATAATCATACCGTTACTAATTGCACTAGTTGTGACCACATGAGAAAAGCATTTTCCACAAAAGATATTTCCCTAGCCTTAGTACTCCGACTGTCCTTAATGAATTTTGTGTTTCTCTTTTCGAAAAAAGATCTATTAGAGAGGTCATAAAATTATAGCCCCTGGACTTCTCAAAATAACCTATAAAATTATAGCTCATAGTTCTTGAGTCCAAATTTTTTTTATTAGGCCTATAAGATGTAGCCTCAGCTGAACAATATAAGACTTGTAAATGTCTAATACTAGGCTTTCTATCCGTCCATATCTCGTATTGGGTTTTAATTACTACTTTACTAGGTACTCTATTAAGTAGGTAAACTGTTGTTTTAAGTGGTTCACCCCATAAAGACTCTGGTAAAAAAAGTAAAAATTATCATACTTCTTACAATATCTTTTAGGGTACGATTACGTCGCTCAGCTACACCATTCTGACTATGAGTACCAGACATAGTAAACTGATGTACAATTTGCACTCAGCAAGATAATTCACAAAGGGTCCAGGAAGTTATTTGCCTGATCGGTCTTACCAGCTATAGTTTTCACCACTACAATTGGATCGTATGACTTTAATTTTCTTACCTAGTTGATTTTCAACTTCGATTTTAAAATTTTTGAACACAACAAAAGATTATGAATTCTTATGAATAAGGTACAGATAAAGAAATTGAGAGTAGTCATCATGAATCTAATAAAATATATGTGTCCATTCCAAGATGCTTTATAGAATGATACACAAATGTCCGTATATATTAGCTTCAAAATATCATTATATCAGCTTGCTCCCTTATTTTTTTTTGTTAGTGGTCTTCCCTTAACATACTCTATGTAGACATCAAGGTCTAACATGCCAAGGGAATCGAGAATTTCATGTGACATTAACCTTTCTAGGCATTGTTTGGATATATGTCCTAAACGCCTATGCCACAACATGGAAGAATTTTTGTCATTCAATTTGTATTTTGTACCTATACTATGCATAATTACGTTATTAGTCGTAGGAGTTAAGATGTTCAATTTATATAGCTTATTAATCAAGGATCCATTACCAACCAACACTAAATTAAAAGAAATACTAAAAATTTATTTTTAAATGAACAAGAATAACTTGATTTGTTCAAATAAGAAATTAAAATTAAATTCCGTCTAAAAAATAATATAATGAATGTATTTTCCAAATCTAGAAAGACATTAGTTCCTAAGCAAAGCCTAAAGGCACCTATGAACTCTACTGTAGTCTTCTTTCCATTCCCTGTATAGATGTATCTTTTACCATCAAGTAGAAGTTGCCCTGCATAGTGACACTTATGTGAATAATAACATCTGTATCTATCCACCAGTGTTAGTGGATATTATAACTAAATTGACTTCCGAACTAATAAAGTTTAGAAGTTTACCTTTCTTAACACTCCAATTGGTGTATTTAGGGCAGTCTTTCTTCATATGATTTTTTTCTTGTAGAAAAAATAAGTGGATTCCTTATCCTGTTTCTTGTTCTCCTTATGACTATAATCCCCTAGAATATGTAGTTTGTTTTCTTTACCCTTATTGTTGATTCTCTTTGGCTTCTTACTCAAACCTTAAGAGTCGGATGCAAAGTTAGATTTTTCAGACATCTCACATCTCAGTCTCTTCTCCTCTTATACACATTGATCAATAAGCTCATTCAATATTCACTTTTCCTTTGAGTATTATATGAAATCTTAAAATAAGTGAACCATATAGGTAGAGATATCAAGATAAAATACATTAGGGATGTAAATGAACCAAACGGTTCGCGAGTTATTCGGAGTTCGGTTCGATAAAAGCTCGTTCGTTTATCTTATCGAGCAAAGCTTGAGCTCGATTTCGAGTTCGACAGTTTTATCGAGTTGAGCTGCAGTTTAAGAATATTCGACTCGTGAGCTCGCGAACATGTTCGTTTATAGGCTCACGAGCCTTAAATCGAGCCAGAAAATGAGCTCTAAAATGAGTAAAAAAAACGAGTTTTAAAACAAACCTTAAAATGAGCCAAAAAAATGAGCTCTAAAATGAGCCCGAAAACGAGCCCGAGCTCGCTTAACGAATTAGGCGCGTTAACTATGATAATCGAGCTAATAACGAGTCGAGCTCGAACTGTTCGCGAGCTTGATAATTTCAAAACGAGCCGAGCTCGAGCCTTGTAATACAAGTTCGATTCGAGCTCGAGCCGAGCTCGAGCCCGAATATAACTTAAACGAGCCGAGCTGAGCCTAATATTGTTCGGTTCGGTTCGGTTCGACTCGTTTATATCCTTAAAATACATTAACATACTCTCAGACATTTCGAGTTTTAGTACTTTTACGATTATGGCGATATTATATATCTCCATAATGTATTCACTTATGTTGCTTTTGTCAATATACCGCATGTACACCAACTTTAAAAGAAGTGTGGTAGTCTAGATTTTTTCATTTGACACAAATCGATCTATTAGTTGGTTTAGAAAACTTCTAGCATCCTCCCCTTCAGTTATTGATTCCTTTGTTGGTGTTGGAATTGAGAGTCTCTTGATACTTAGACTCATGTGGTTAGATTGCTTCCACTTTTCAAATTTTTCCCTATGCTCTACACTGCTAGTACTTGTTAGGGGTGTGGAGTGATCTCGTATCTCAATGTATAGTCTAAGTCTATGCAGCACAAGACTATGATTACGTACTCTTTTCATTCCGTAAAGTTTGATCCAATTAGTATGAGAATGTTGTTAATATTGACAATTACTAATTGCATTGAATTTGAAGAGAGAAAATGTGTATGCTTACGATTTAATTAAAGCCAAAATAAAGAACATAGATAAGTCGATAAAAATATTATAAAATTATGCAATAAAATATGCTTATGAATGAATTCTTTATGAGATACTAAATACAACATAACATTTCAATATTTGGATTAAAATGTAATTTGTTAGTGATACTCTCTATTTATAGCTCAAACTTTAGTTGACTATATAATATGTTTTCTTTTTGGGCCGACATATTATTCGTATAATTGACACTTCATATGAGCTATATATTGGTCTATAACTCACAACAACCTTAATCAGCCACATAATATACCTTCTTTTGAGATGATATATTATGTGCATGATCTGAATAAACAAAACTTTGTTCTTTAGTTGTAAGCTACTCTCCAACATATATATGGCATAGAAGTATTTTTTCTTTTGAGTGAATTACTTTAGTATAGATATACGTCTAACAATACAAATATATCAAACCTTCCTAAAGTGTCTTCTTTTATGCCAATACAATAGTTCAATTTAATATCATGTGTTTAGATAGACCCCCAAGAAAATCCTAAGGACCTTAATCGAACAGGGAATCATTTAATCAACCTTAATTGCTCAAGTTTAGGCTTATCAACCGATTGATACTATATGCCAATCAACTAGAAACAACCAGTCAATTGCCTCAATTGACTAGAAAGCCTATTGTATATGACTTTACGATAAGTAGTTGATTGATGGTGTCTGGCAATCGACTGGTAACACCAGTTGATCCTTCCAGTGGATTCCATAGTCTTATATATTCTACCTCACACTCATTAGTTGGTTGTTGGTATAATGAATCAACTGGTGATCACTGGCCAATCCGCCAGTCGATTCTAGAGCATTTTGTGCTTGACTTTAGAATTAGCAATCAACTATTGAAAATCAACGATTGATTGCCTTAAGCAATCGATTCGGGTAATTGATTAAAATTAATTCTTTGTCTGACTTCAAGGCCATTAGTCGATTAACGAAAATCATCAATTGATTAGTAGCTACAGTTGATTAGGCCAATTGATTAAAATTGATTTTGTGTCCAACCCTATAATTAGCAGTAGATTGGTGCTTGTCACCAATAGATTGCTAGAAGCAGCCAAACTAAACAGTCAATTCAAATCGATCATGTGCTCAATCTGGTCGTATCAGTTAATAGCTGAGTTCAACAATTGCCTGACGTCAACTGATTGAACTGGTCAATCGATTCTATTCACTAATTTAGGCTTGACAATCGCTTGCCAGACCATGACAGTCGATTGCTCCATCACAATTTGCCTTAAAACATATCAAAAACGACAATTTTCCTTGAAAACGGTGGTGGTTACCCTTGTTCTTCGTGAAAAACTAGCCTACCCTTAGTTTTCTTTTATAGTGTTTTCGACAATCAAACATTATTTTATCCCAAGAAATCCTAATCTAGCATAAAACATTAAAATCACTGAAAATCCTAAACCTTACTGCAATAAATCAATGAAACAACCTTATTCTATACTACTTATTAGAAATTGTAATTCCTAAACCATATAAATTCTCAAACAAATAAGAATTCGAATATAGGAAAAACAAAAACTCCAATGATCTTGTTGCATCGAAGTTATGCCAAAGAAACTAGTTAAACTGATAAAAAGAGCCTGAATATAGCGGAGTCAACATTATCTCAAAAAGCATTCTCCTGAATTCAAAAATCCTATAGAGAAAAATAAGAAATAAGAAGATTGATCCTCTGAAAGAATTAGGGTGACAACGCTGTAAACTCTTTCATCGATGAGGAGCAAAGAAAATTATCAGATCTTTAATCCAACGGGAATTGAATCTTACATATAGTGGATCCACATTCGTTATCAACCCATAGATGATAAAAATACGAGTTATAAATTATATATATATATATATATACACACACACCATATCTAATAACCACGTCTAATAATCTTAAATTATATCGATTGGTTCATTTTTAATGACATATATGATATATCTGTGTATAAATTACAAGTCCATCAACAGATAAAATCCAGAGGCCGACCAGCATGGTGGAGGAAACTTGAACAAGGAGCGGCGACATCATCATGCCTACCATCGGCGCCGCCACGTACCCTATCCGCCGGGCTTCCTTCGCCGCAATGCGGCTGCCTACTCGCCCCATCCCTCTAAATCAGCTTCTCCTCCATCTCCCTCTAAGCCGCCGCCACTGCTGACTTCTCTTGCTAGGGCGAAATCTGAAGGCGGAACACAATTTATCAACAAAACAAGATTTTTATAGAAACCAATTAATTCTAAAAAATTTAATTTTTAATACACACAAATTTATCCTGTAGAGTGTTATCGGCTACTGGATAATTCAGTACAGGCGACAGCAGAAGAACAAGCATGGCCAGAGTCTGCGTCCGGCGAGTCTATAACAAAGCTTTTGAGTTTTGTCCCTTGCACAGGGAGAGCAGGGCCATGAACTTGGACCACAATCTCGTCTTTTGCGGGAAGGACGAGGTGCTCTAATAAGATTCTGTTCTCTCTCTCTCTCTTTTTTGCGGGAAGGCCATAAAACGCGTACAGACTGAAAAGTGAGCGTGCTGATCTATATACGAGATGTTTCGAGCTTGTATGCACTCAGCGATCAAAGCATTGGGATTCAAATTTTTTTTTTTTTATAAAATCAATATTTTCTTAAAGACAGATACTATATTTTATAATATCTAAAATTTTATTATCTTGAACACTATAATCCAAAAGAGAAGTTTGAATTCTAAAGAGAAAATCTTATTAACTTAAATTCATTATAACTCAAACCTTAAATCCTAAAATCTTAAACCCTAAATACATATAATATATTCCGTGAAAATCTAAAATTTATAATCTTGAACACTATAACCCAAAGAAAAACCTAAACTCTAGAAGAAAAATCTTATTAGCTCAACCTATTATAATCTAACTCCTAAATTTTAACATCTTAAATCCTAAATATATATAATATATCCAAAACAAAATTAAAAAAAAAACTTACTGAATGAATCTAGGTGGATTCATTCCAAGCGCCTAGACCAGTGTCACGCACGGGCGCACGACGAAAGGTCACGTGATAGTCACAAAAAAGGATGATTTTTTTATTTATTTTTAAACTTTCGATTATACCAATAAATTTTTAACTTTGGAATTTAGAAGTTAGATTATAATATTAAGCATAAAAATATTTTTAATTGAAAAAAAATTTGAATGTGCATGGGATGCAAATAAGATATGCAGAGTATCAAAACTCTTTCACTATATATATATATATATATATATATATATATATATATATATATATATATATATATATGTTTTTGCATGTGCAAAAACGTAAAGTGTAATTAAGATAATAGTATTTTTTTAATTTCTCAATCTAGATAAGAAAATTACTCTCATAATCAAGCTTACAAATTAACAAAAGAAGAAACAATTGATATTTCTAAACATTATTTTCTCTATTTAATCAATCGTGAAGATATCAACATAACTTTTTTATTTTTTTTTTTCACTTTTGTTTCAGTATTTGTGAAACTATTTAATTGCCCTTCTATCAAGGGAGCAGATCTCCTGGTCTACAAAAAAAAAAAAAAAGACCAGGGATGGTCCACTCCCAATTGCAGTCGGATCGTAATTGTGATCCGGTTACAATTAGTAGAAATCTCTTCATAGGTTCACCATCTCCACCAAATTTTAGTTTGGGTCAGAGGACGGCCGGAGCCAAGCAAGTGTCCAGGTTACTGAGCAAGGGGTGGCCTCCGGCCGTCTACTTCGATCCAAACTATAAGCTAGTGGGGACGATGAACCCATGAAGGGATCGCAACCAATTGCGACCGGATCGTAATTATGATCCGATCGTAATTGGGAGTGGACTATCTCCTGGTCCACTTTTTTGTGGACCAGAAGATCTGGTCTCTCCAAAATCAACTCTTTTAGATAAATTGAAAATTCTCCCAAAATGAACCATAGAATGACAAGCAACTAACCCCCGTAATAATTCATATTCAACCCTAAAGGTATGGAGGGAGGTAAATACAAGTACACAGGCAGGATGCATATGGTGGGGTGAATATCAGGTCGTGAGTTCTCGGGACTCGACCCATGATTATTATACTAGAAATATCATGTGCTCACCATCTGTGCTACGCCCTTAGGGCTGCTGCTTCATTTCAATTCATTATGTAAAGGTAATCTTTCATGTAATACTCGCTCCCTTGCTAACTTTGCCTGAAAAAAAAGATCATGATAAGCAAATATCATCCTCTAGTTTAAAGTGTATCCTTTGAAGATTTTCCAATAGAACAATGAAGAACTTACTTGGTGTCCCCAATTTGTGAAACTTGTTATCACTGCAAGGAGTATTGACTGTGTTGTGGAGCCACAAACAATGCCCACCCAAAGGCCTTTCCCTCTCAAATGCAATGCAAAACCAAGTAAAATAGAGACCGGAATCCCAACCAAATAGAATGCTCCAAGGTTCACATAAGCACCCAAATGCTGCCATCCACTGCCTCTAGCAACCCCTGATATGGTTTGGTACATATTTATGATACAATATCTTAAGCAAAGTATAAGCATATGAGATGATCATAGTACTAGAACAATTAGAGAACCTGAGAGAATCTCTTGTATGTTGTCTGTGACTACTGTGAGGCACACCATAGGAACCATCTCATAGACATAGTTAACGACCTCTTTCTCGTTGCTGTATGCATAACCCAACACACTGCGCAAGGCTAAGAGAGTTGCAACCACAAGAGCAGCCTCCAAAACAGCAAGTAACATGGATACAAGCACAGCTAACTTAGCACCTTTAGGATTCGATGCTCCTAATTCATTCGAGACTCGAGTACTAGTTCAAAATGAACATGTTAAGGTGTATTTATGTGTGAGCAAATAAGCATTATGGTTTCAGAAATACCTTGCTGCACAACCAAGCCCATATGGTAAGGAATATAGTAGTACAACAGTGTTGAGGCTGTTCAATAATGCCAAATTGAATAATTAAGTTACCGATCATGGATGTGCAGCAATCATTGTTTACTTATGGGTTTTACTTACCAAATTGAGAGGACAGAAGTTTCGAGCTTTGGATAAGGCAAGAGACCAGAGAGCAAGATAAGCAATTCATAAGACCACCATTCAAGGCTGTGTTAAGGTTGAAACCACAGGTAAGAACTAACGAAACATAATAGTACTAAGACATGTCAATTACCATATCATCAGTGCTGATGGTACCGCTACTTGTAAGAACTTGTGAATGCCTTTAAATGCCTCCTTTGTGATCGGAGAACGAGTCAATCTGCAGGAATCTGAGTACCTTATGTATAGAATCAGTATAAGTACATTCAACCAATATGATATACTTAGTGAAACAGCAGCACCAACATTATGCAAGCTTGACTTGTACACCAAAAGCCAACAAAAAAGAACATGAAGGCACAGTGTTGAAACTGAGCTAAGGAGCATAGGAAAAATAAGACTTTGAGATTGAAGGAACTTCATTAGGGGTTGAGTGATCGCGTAGGCGAAGAGGCCAGGTATCATCCATATAGTATATCGCTCCGCTTCTTGAGATATGGCAGGGTCTTGTCCTACTAATTGGAGAAGCTTCCCCATTGAGGCCCACACAAGGGAGATAGGGAGGCATACCATTAGAAGAGAAAATATGGCTCTGTAGGTATAGACACCTAATGAATGATAGTGTTTTGCTCCGTAGGCTTGTCCACAAAGAGTCTCCAGACCACTTGCCATTCCAACCTGTTGGTCAATCGAAAAATTGAAGCACTGAAGAAGAAGCAACCACAACAATCTAGTACTTGAAAGATCAACAAAACAAGTTTTCAAACAAGCAAAGTAAAGCAAGTTTTGCTTCCATCACTGGAGACGAAATCAAACTGCAGACAAAAAATTTCATCCAAGTTCTGAAAGTCATAAGCATAGTAAGAGAAGGCTACTAACCATATCAAGCTCTTTTTATGATTCACTCATTATGATTAGATTCATTTATTCGTTAAGAGTTTTCTTAGTTCTTCCTCTACCCTTCCATCTATTGAAACCTTCCACTATAATCATGCTGAAATTTGATCATGTAATCGTGTAGCCAAAACAAACAAAACGAATATGCACCAACTACAACACTGTGTGTCTCTATAGTGGCCATCGATAGGCATGGAATTACAAGGGGTACTGTCCACAAAGTTTGATTGGAGTTATTCAATACTAGACAGTAACTTAAAAGTGCTTCTTTGTCTCTTAATGACTTGAGTTTATTGCTTGTGTGTAGAAAGAAAAGCCAAATCGAATGCTTCTTCCATCTAAAAACATGTTCTCTTACTGAGTGAGAACTTATTGACGCCGCCGGTGAGACCAACCAAGAGCGGAAGGTGAGCACCGAGATGCGCGGATTGGGTGGGGTGTTTCCACTACTAGCATCATCGGGGCGATGAACTTACCCTGCGCAACCAGAACCGGAAGGAAGAGGACTTACGAGGACGCTGAAGCCGGAGACGTTGGCGAGGGAGAAGGCGATGGCGGCGGCGGCGAGGTCGAGCTCGCCGAGGTGGCCGACCACCATGGTGGAGAACACCTGAACCAGGAATTCCGACATCATCACGCCCACCATTGGCACTGCCACGTACGCTATCCGCCGGGCTTCCTCGGTCGCTTCGCCGCAGCACCACCGCCGCCTGCTCGGCCCATCCCTCTGTATCAGCTGCTCCTCCATCTCCCTCTCCGCCGCCGCCGCCGCCGACTTCTCTTGCTAGGGCGAAATCTGAAGGCGGAACACAATTTTTCAACAAGACAAGATTTTTATAGAAATAAAATTCTCCAAAATTCAATTTTTAACACACAAATTTATACTGCAGATTACTATCGGCAACTGGATGGATTCAGGACAGGCGACGACAAAAGAACATGCATACCCATTGGCGGAGTCAGAAACTTTTTCTCTTTTCCCCCTCCTCCTCATCATCAGCGTCGGGCTCTGGCTATAGTCCGGGTAGACAGACCATAAAGTAGCTCCGCTCTCAGTACCGTCGTAATGGAAGAGCAAAACGCCATAAACTACAAACCACGACAAAAACTTGGTCACAATCTCGTCAACCATGTTTACTATTGATTTGCTGTTGCCTTTTGAGATTTATGAACTGATAAACCACGACAAAAACTAGATCACAATCTCGTCAACCGAGTTTGATAATTGATTTTGCTGTTGCTGCCTTTTGATGGACTATGTCTTCCGCTAAAACGACGAGGTGCTCTAATAAAATACCGTTGTTTGATTTCCTTTTGATCTATATAAATATATAATTGACTAGTTTAAAGGATGTCTACTTCAAATATAATAATAGCATAATGGATTTGCCAAGTGAATTGAATTGGACAGATCAACTAAACTAATCAAGTTGAATAGACTAGATCAATTGATTAAATCCTAATGAGGCAAGGAAATTTCAAATTATTCAAAAAATTTCATCACAACATTTTATTAAAATTTTATAGTATCATTAAGAAATTCTTAAGAATACTATTAACGTGGCGTATAACGGATGACCCTGAATAAAGCATAAGGTCGAAGGTCAAGGCGATGTGATAATTAAAAGTCAAGAATATGGTGGCAATCAAAGTCGATGGTAAGTGTAGATATCGATCGTGCTCGGTCGACCATATGTCGGTCGGACTCCAAGGGCTTGGTTTTCTCACCGCCCTTAAACACAACCCCGCATCTACTCTCGGCTGGCTCTATTCCGGTCAGACTCTAAGGGCTCTGTTCCCTCACTACCCTTATTCTTCTGGCAGACCAGTCCATTGTGAAGTTTCCAGTCTAGGCTTGCTGGTACAAACACTGAGCAAACTACGAATTAGCAGACAATATTATCAGAGAATCGTAACCATCTATTAGAGCAACGACTTTTCATCAGGGAATATTCGGAGACCCTGCCATGTGCACGAAGCAGAACCTTCCTCCATCCAATGGAGGCTTGCCGTACAGTTTCTATTACCTGACATGTCCTAACACCTGACATTCTTTGAACCTTGATGATTACGAGGTTATAGAGGCAGTATAAATGAGAGGTCCTCTCCATTGGCCAGGAATGCTTTCATGCACACAAACTCGCTCATACATGCGTATTTTACTACAATCTTCCTCTCATACTTTTTTCAGCTTGGCCTCTTTCTGACTTAAGTGTCGGAGGGCCTACGCCTGAGACCTCTTCCCTAGTTCTCGCTCTAACATTTTTGGGTGTTTGGTTTGCGGTGTTGGCAGGTTCGTGCGTATCCCTCTTTTCCGCTAGTCCAAGGCCCGAGTCTTCTCCTTGCCAATGTTCTAGCTCTCATCACCAGCCTATCTAACTCAGCTTTCGGACGGAATGAGCTATAATGCATGAATATAAGAAAAAGCCAACTATCATCTCTCTTTCCTTGCGATAACGAAGTTTATACCTATCCAATTTAATATACACAAATAAAGATGATATTATTTTTACAATTTCTCTATCTAGAGATCTAGACAATGCAAATGAATATGAACCATTTTAAACAAGAAAATCTAGAAAAGAAAAGAGATTTACTGTGATAATCAATCTCACATATGAACAAAAAGAGAAAAAACAATTGATATTTTTTGAAAAAAAATGTTTTAACTTACTGAAAAATCACTATTGAAGGCTTTGAGAATTGCAGATCTTCAGTAAAGGCCAATCTGTTCAAACTCTATGTGGGTGGTTGATGAAGGAATTAAGTTTTGGTAACTGCTAAAATATGGGATAGTTTTGGCATTGCAAACTGCTTGATATATATATATATAGCGATGGGTTGCGCTGTCTAACCCATACAATAATGCAATGTAAGGGTGATGCTAACGATTGTACACACATGTTACATGTATAATATAATACATGAATACACGTAAATTTTATAAGAACAAAAACTACATGCAATGCATGGGTGATGCTCGAGAATTCCAACAGCAAGATACTGTTGTCGGTGTAGAAAGCACCAGACGATCGAACCTAAGTTTTGATTATGACAAAGGATTCAAAGTTAAGTCGTCTTGTGATTTAATAAATTGAACTAAGTGTGCAGGAAAATCCTAAGTGATCTTAGGCAAAGGAAAGTCCTAGCTGCGGTTAGACAATGAACTTCTAGTCCAAGGGACTGGGTAAAGTAATGGTAGGTCAAGGACGTCAGGCGAAATCCTAGGATCGTGGATTTTAGGTGGAAGTCCTGAGGGTCGCGGATACCAGGCGGAAGACTGAACGGATTGGGAATCGGACGTCTAGCGGAAAAGTCTTGAAGGCTCGGATGCTGAGCAAAAGTCTAGATAGTCTGGAGGATTGGTCTGACAAAAGGTAATTTCTCTTGAGAGGAGTAGGTGAGGATGCGTTCTCTGAAGAGGGAACAGTAGGCGTCGGTCTGACCTAGAGTTTCAGCGAAAATTAAAATCAGGGACCGGATAGCTTAGAGGTTGCCAAAAGATAATTTTTACATACTATATGCCTATTATTCTAACTTTATTTTGCAGAAAGAATAACATTTTGCAGGTTAGCATTTTACCTTGATCGTTCAGTCCGATCAACTCACAGCTAGCCTTGATTAAGGGATCGATCGACTGAACCTTAGGTTTAATTGACTGAATAGTGGATAAACAGTGACTTAATCGGACTGGATTGATCGAACCAGATAAAGCCAGAGATTATCGACGGATTGGTCGACCGAACGATGGGATCGATCGACTGAACGAAGCATCTTATCCAAAGCAGTAGCATCTAGACGGGAAGCCTGGTCAATTCAAGTAGGATTAGTTGACGATCAGGGGGATAGGTCGATTGATCAACGTCGAGTCAAACAGTGATCCCGAGATTAGTGGATTTGGATCAAGTTTAACTTGGCTATAAAAAGGGGTTTAACCAACAGTTTCGAATATAGATTATTCAGAACAACTTCTACTCCACCTCAGCTGAGTCTCGAATTCTAGATCCATGATTGATTATGAGAAACATAATTTTCAATAATACGTCCTAACTGAGTCTTGAATTCTAAATCCCGATTGATTAATGAGAAATTTTTTTAATAATATATTGCAGTTAAGTGTTGAACTTTAGATCCTTGATTGATGCGTTTATGAAAATTACTAATAAATTTTATAATTATTTTCGATGTCAATAGAAAAAAAATATCAACATAATTATTTTGGATTTTATCAAAATTAGGTTTAATATATATATATATATATATATATATATATATATATATATATATATATATATATATATATATATATATATATATAGAATTGTTAGCTTAGGTATTTATTGCTACGGACTTACTTATGTGGCATATCTCCATCTATTATTTCGCATCCACGTCATTCTATTTTTTCCCTTTTATTTTCCTCTCCTTGCCTTGCGATTCTCTAAGCCGCACCCTGCCTATTTTCCTCTCCTCGCCTCGCGATTCTCCAAGTCGTGCCCTGCCTCGCCGTATTCTCCAAGTCGCACCCTCGCCAAAGTCCCTCACCGCGCCCTCACCAGCCCTCCCTCGCCACACCCTGCCCTCTCTCGCGGCGGCACCACCAGCCCTCCCTCACCGTACCCTGCCCTCTCTCGCGGTGACACCTTTCCTCTTCAGCGACGTTGCCAACGACGCTGCCCTCCGATCCAGATCCACTGGCCTCCAGCTTGCGCCCCATCTCCTCGCCGAAGTTCCTCGCCGCGCCCTCACCAGCCCTCCCTTGTCGCGTCCTGCCCTCTCTTGCTGCGATACCTTCCCTCTTCAGTGACGCTGCCAACGATGCCGCCCTCCGATCCAGATCCGCTGGCCTCCAGCTTGCAACCCATCTTCTCGATATCCATGAAAGTGCAGAAGAGGTCATCCTCAGAGACTCGGATTGGCGGGGAGTGGGTATGGAACATGTTGGCAGGAGCTCCAGCTGAGGGGCCGAGCCTTAGGAGGGGCGCATTGGGAAGGGAAACACTACTAGGGTTAGGGCCAATACGCGGATTTAGGAGCATAGGGTGCATCTTGGTTCGTCGCCGCCTCCCAAACTACCATGAGAACTGAGAAGGGAAGAGAGACGAAGGAATGTCAGCATAATACATCACTTAGAAAACTAGTATGGATTTGTGCATCTTGGACATCAGTTGTCTAGTTTAATTTGATTGTATTATGCTTCATTTCTTTGATTCGTTGTATTTTCTTGCCGAATCCAATTGAAAATTTTGGGTTTGTTTCAAACCAAACTGAAATGGTTCTGGTTGGGTTTCAATTTCGATTTTTCACTAAACAAAATTTTATTTAATCTTGCTAACTCCTATACCTCCAACCTAGGTGTGTGTTTTGGAGAGCTGAATTTTACACTGTTTTCCTCTATTATAAAGCTAGTTTTCCTCTTTGGTTGGGACTTCGTTTGGAATTTTTTGAATTATTTTTGGGTATGTGGAATTGTAGTCACTTGGATGTGGAAGAGTTATATTTCAAACATGTATGAAGTTTGTTAATATTTGTACAGGATATGTTATTGTAAAATGGTAATGATCTTTGTGGTGTGCAAGTTCTGGTAAAGATAAGTAGAGAATACGAGGATGTACAGTTGGTAAATTCTGGATTACCTTTTGGAGTGTTGATTGCTTGTTAATGGTTGTGTGCTGGGCTTGTAGGCTTATTGAAGATGTTTGCAGTGTTGTGCCAAGGAACAGGTGTGTAGTTTCGTTTTTATCTTTGATTGGAGTTGGAAGGTTTTAAAATGTATGTGGGTACTTGATGATGTTATGATGGAGCATTCATGCCATGGTGTCTTTGTAGAAGCTGAGGAAGTGCAGGGTGTGTTGGGAAGTTTTGGCTAATGTTTTGTTAGTGGATAGTCTGTAAAGAATTGGTGTCAAGATTTATGAAGCTGTGGAATTCTTACTATTTACTGGATTTTATTATTGTGATATTGGCTGTGGATTTCTTATTTTTATACTCATGGAGGCTTTTGAAGATAGAGTATCGATATCATCCTTTTGTGCTGAAAACAATCACTTGACAAAATTTCTTGGCATTCATCATAAGTGTAAGTAAACAAAAGGTGTAGTGTACTGAAAATAATTGTGAGAAACATGGCCTTCCAACTACATCACAACAAGATGTTATGAATGTAATCAGCTAGTGACAATTGGAGTAGGAAGAGCAAATGATGTGATCAAATAGAAGGTTGAAAAGTATGAACATCACAAACGGATGAGTCTGTAATAAAGAACTTCCACTGACTAGGAACTTAAAAGTTCAGGTTTTCAATTAAACCCAAACAATAGACTTGAAAACTGATCGAATAGTAGCGCACCACAACCACCAAAATTCATCTTTGAAACAGAAACAAACCAATGAGACCCCATGTGTGCATGGTCATGGACGGGTAGGATTTCCAACCCCAACTGGGCAAGTGCCTTGGGCAGGCTTTGCAAGATCATCCTGCAGTACAAATCACAGGTGAATTAGTGAAGCATTCATTCTATCGAAGCATTAATTCACATATGTGCATCTATTTGCAAGATACATCTTTGTAGTGACTCATTGAGGGAATAAATATAATAACCACAACAGTTTCACATTACTTTACA
Source organism: Zingiber officinale (assembly GCF_018446385.1). Taxonomy (NCBI): domain Eukaryota; kingdom Viridiplantae; phylum Streptophyta; class Magnoliopsida; order Zingiberales; family Zingiberaceae; genus Zingiber; species Zingiber officinale. The sequence goes on along the minus strand of NC_055999.1, from coordinate 113,340,016 downwards.
AGCTAGTATTAACAGAAATTAGGATGTATGATATGGTTGTCTATACAATATCAGACGTGTAGGATGGATATCTGAGTTACAACTATAGACACGATAACAGTACTAAATTAGATTCAGTACAACTATAAAATTCCAATACTTATCGTCAACTGCTCATAGCTCAACACTCATCTCTTTCTATTCTCCTAGTTGTTCATAGATCTCAATCAAAAGAAGATCCGAACAAAACACATATATTATGCAGAATACATACTAAACTTCACCACAAATTAGGTTCATCAAGTAGACTCTTATTAAAACATATACCAAATATATTAAGCAAAATACATACTCTGGAAATATGCCTTCACAATTTAGCACAACTATTAAGAAACTCATTCACATAACCAGTGCTTATAAAATCAAAAGTCGCCTTGTAACTTCCATTTTGAGAATATAGCATAGCATTCATCCATGCACCGAGAGTGTTGTCATGATGGAACTATGAGCTAGAGCAACATTGAAATAAAGCAACACATGCTAAACTTGCAGGAAGGACTGACTGATGCTTGTATTCTTTCCAACCTTGTCTAGAAGCATTCAACCTTGTTTCAACTGCATAGTACTTGAATGTTAGATATCCATATGTTTTAACACATTAGAATAAAACAAAGTTGATAAAATGTCATACCGCGTGCAAGTTTTAAGCAAGTTATTCGACAACAAAATATCAAAAAATGAAGCACCATCTATCTACAAAATTTAAACGAGCAAGTTAGAAATTATATTTGCATTACTGAACTAGCTCAATAAAAGCAAGATGAAATGTACTTTGTAAGTATGCAAACAAAGGAAATAGATGATTACCAGCGATAGATAATTATAAATATCCTACCATATGTTGTTAGAATCTACAACCATAAAGATAATTATTAACTCTATTTTCTCAATCAACCACTATAATTTAATAAAATAAAACTTTGATAGTACCAGCTAAAGATGTCAAATCTGCTTTATATGTGTCATCAATGCTATTATGATAATTATCTTCAGTTGATCTGACAATCGACATATTATCATATTTACAAAATGTAATAAAAAAATTTGAGTTTGTAAGTAAAATTATAATAGAAATGCAGAATTAATTGACACATACTTTTGCTGTAAAATTGGACAGTTGCGTTTGTCATGTGACACACCTCGATGTCTGCATCCATGACATATCCTGGACTTTGATATTGACTTCTCCTTTGATAATTTCAATCTCTTCCCATATCCCTTTGTTCTTACTGAAGAAGGATCAATAATACCAAGACCATCATCCATAGATTTCTTCCTTTGACTTCCATCACCGCATGTTTTACTATTGTTCATCTCTTGAATTTTGTTGTAGATATAATCAAATTGTTCATCCAAGAAGGTTGCCCCCTCATCAGTTAAAGATTCATTATCAATTAATACTGAAGCTTTAGAGGATAATCTCGAGTGTCTCGACATCAAAAACCTTTCTGGATCTGCATCATCAATGAAATTTTGCTCTCCCAAAGCATATATTCCTCCAACCTTTGCATCTTGTGTCCATCGTTTGAGTATATACATATTAGACAAATGAAACACTTGGTTGATACGAAAGAATGCTAACATATGCCTACATGGAATACCCTCAAACTCAAATTTCGTACAGCTATACGATATGTAGTCCCTCTGTTTATCGTGTGTGAACAACCTTGGTTTAGAGGAAGAACAACTTTGAAATTTCATCATATGGTAAACCACTGAGTCAACTCCTATAAATGCCTGCTGCACATAATAACCATGACTCTCAGCCATTTCACTTTGAAACTCCAACAATTTTTGTGTGTGTAAATTTTAACCATTTGAGTTTCCATTGGCTAGTTTGTCTTAATCTTGGGTTACTCATTTATATCAATATGGTCTGCAACTAACTCATTATGTCTTTGGTGTCTCAGTGCCCTATTGAAACGGGTGATAAAATCCATCAATGAGTTCTTATTTGAGGTATACCTCTTAAAAAATGAATGTGAACTTTTAGATCTCTGCCTACTTGGCATTCCAGCACAAAATACATGCCTAAAATAAACTGACACCCATTTATGTCGTAATTCATACATCGACGACAACCAATTGTTCTTCTCCAAGTTAGCACACTTGATAACCTCTTCCCATGACTTTGCAAATTCATTAGGTGTCCTAGAATTTGCAATGACATTCTTTATGCTTTGATAGTGGTTTTGAAAAGTTAAAGAGTGTAATTTATCTGGGAATTTGTTCAATATGTGCCACAAATAATATCGATGCACTATTTGAGGGAAAACTGGTGCAATGACTTTCGTCATAGCAGGATCCTGATCAGTGATGATAATGTTTGGTGGACTTTTAGGCATGGCTTCTATAAACTTCTTAAACAACCAAACAAAAGACTCAGTTTTCTCATCACTTAAAAACCCACAACAAAAAATAATAGTCTGATGATGATGATTAATTCCTACAAATGGTGCCAAGATCAAGCCATATTTGTTGGTGTTATATGTCATATCAAATACAACTACATCACCAAATACATTATATGCCCTCCTTGATACATGATCAACCCAAAAACAGTTAATAAATTTGTTATCTGAATCAATCTTGTAATCAAAGAAAAAAGTTGAATTCTTTTTTTGCTCAGATGTAAATAACTCGATCAATGTTTCAGCATCGATACCTTTTTGTTCATCTCTTAGGTTTTTCTCAAAGTTTCTAATATCTCTTTCTGTGCAACCTACCCTCTCAGGCCCTCTATACTCTATCTTCAATAATCGCATTTGTTGACAAGTTGGTATATTGGCCTCTGAAAATTGTTTAGTCAATGTTCTCTTTGCTGCCGAAACATTACGATGTGAACGTAGCAAATGCACCTTTGATGGAGTCGAGAGTGGATGATTATGGGTTTCTATAAAGTTACTGACAACCCAATTAGGTCTAGTCTGTTTCTTGTCAAGTGCAATATTTGACTGATTCCCGTTCTAACTGCGCCACGTGCTCTTTCCCTTTTCAGTTGATCAGTTTTTGCATGTTTAGCATTCCGCATTAGATCTGTATGCTCTTCTTTAAAGCATACAATTTGTTCCCACATCACTTCATTTGTCATCTTATTTTTCTTGCTTGTGTTTATCCTTGAACTAAATTCAGCTTCTCGTGCATATTGATTATAGAATGAATATGCCTCCTCTAGTGATGAGAATTCCATCCCAATTTTTGTCTTTCGATCATCTGCAATTTGGGGAATGTATTCTTGATCATCAACTCTATTTTCTTCCATTTATGGGGAATGTCATATTATATTTGAGAAGAGATAAGTAGATAAATAAATAAAAACTACAACTTATTTCAATTTAAACTCAAAATTGCAAGTATTAGACCATTAGACCATTTGATAAAAACTACAACTTATTTCAATTTGAATTTCTACCATTTGATAATTTGTCAGATTTTTAGCTACTTTGATCAAAAAAATCTAATTAGTACCACTATAGGTTTTCAAAAAAAAAAATGATGACCAAACCAAATCAAATAAGATAGTCATAAGTTCATAACAATAGCTTGGTTTCCATGATATAGAAGTAGATATTTTACAAATATCATTATACGTACTACTCTTATTTATAGGACTTCTATATAATTTGACTCCCGAGGATAATTCAATCAAATGCTTCTTTAGGCCTACTATTTAAAATCAATCTTAAATATATTGTATAATCAACAAACATGTTGTGTCTCTAAATCTACAATAGACTGAACATGAAAAAGGAAATATATATATATTCCACTTGTTAGTTCTTCCACAATGATTCCACAATAGGCTGAATAGGAAAAACAAAAATAAATATATAGGTGAATGGAATATAACCAAATTTATGTAAGTATGGTTAGGAGACTTTACACCTTATATCATGATAGAATAAAACAATGACAACTATAAAATTTGTTAACTCTTTCGGTTATAGTTTCTTTATGAATAATTTAGATTTGCAGTAATTTGGAAGTTCTTTCCCAATGATTGAATAGTCATACCTGTTTAGTACCAGTGATGAGAAGAAGAATGAGACCAGAAAATATGAATAGCCAATTGTAACCAAAGTTTTTGCTCTTTTTGGATGCCTAGAAAGTATATCCAGTCAATGATGAAACAACAGCAGCAAGGGAGCTACGTCGCGGCGAGGGATGTGTGGGGAAACCCTACTTTCGTCGCGACGACTGAGGGAGGCCCTAGGGAGGGCACGGCGAGGGATGGTTGAGGTCTTGGTGTGGTGGCGGTCGACGTCGCGGCAAAAGAGGGTGCGACGACAGAGGGAAGGTGTCACGATGAAGCTCGATGTTGCAGCGAGGGAGGGTGCAGCGAGAGATTGTTGTGGCCCTAGGGAGGGCACGACGAGGGCGTGGCTTGGAGAATTGCGAGGTGAGGCAGGGCACGACAAGGCAGGGTGCGGCTTGGAGAATCGCGAGGCGAGGCAGGGCACACCGAGGCAGGGGTGCGGCTTGGAGAATCGCGAGGCGAGGCAGGGCACAGCGAGGTAGGGCGCGGCTTGAGGCGAGGGAGGGCGCGGCTTGGAGAATCGCGAGGCGAGACAAGCACGGCGAGGCAAGGCACGACTTGGAGAATCGCGAAGCGAGGATAGGAAAATAGACAGGGTGCAGCTTGGAGAATCGCAAGTCGAGGAGAGGAAAATAAAAGGGAAAAAAAATAGAATGACGTGAATGCGAAATAATAGATGGAGATATGTCATATATATATATATATATATATATATATATATATATATATATATATATATATATATATATATATATATAAACGTACTAGTTCAATTTTAATGTCACATTTATTTTATTTGTAAATGATCAATCCTTTATTATTATATGACTATTCTATAAATTAATAAATTAATCCTAGAGATTGTTGCTTTTAAAAGATAATTATTTTTGCTTTATTAATTTCGTTTCTGAGTGGTTTGCCAGTTCAATTTTAATGTCACATTTATTTTATTTTTAAATGATCAATCCTTTATTATTATATGACTATTCTATAAATTAATAAATTAATCCTAGAGATTGTTGCTTTTAAAAGATAATTATTTTTGCTTTATTAATTTCGTTTCTGAGTGGTTTGCCAGTTCAATTTTAATGTCACATTTATTTTATTTTTAAATGATCAATCTTTATTTATTATTATATGACTATTCTATAAATTAATAACTTAATCCTCTGAACCGGACGGATCCAGACCGGTTCAGCGGAGTCCGATTTAATGGAGGGTATTTTAGTCTAGGGAGATTGCTCTACGAATTAGAACCGCCGCAACTTTTCTCTCAATCGAAGGAGCGGCCTCTTGTCCGCCGTCCGCCGTCCGCCGTCCGCCGTCCGCCGTCAGCCGTCCGCCGTCAGCCGTCTGAGTCCTTCAAGCTCAGGCATGTTCTTCAATGCTTTACCTTTTTTTTTCTCTCTCTCTCTTAATCGAAGGAGGGGCTTCCTCTTCTTCGGCCGTCGTTCTAGTCCTCCCTCGCTAAGGTTAGGTTTGTCTTCAAGGCGCTCCCTAGTGTCTGCAATTTTGTGTTTTCCGCCATCAGACTCTTTGGTTTTTTTCTTGGGTGTTCTCTTCCTGCCGATCACTTCGAGCAAAATCTGGTTATATTTTGATTTTGCCGGATATACACTTCCACGTTCGGTGAATTTTAGGGTTTCGTTCCTCTAGGTTTTCTGTTCGCTTTCGTCCCTGATGAATAAACTCTTAAGTTAATCATCGAAATAAGAAGTGTATAGCAGTAGACCTCCTAAAATCCCTGACTCCCTTTGAATTGGGGTTTATTTATTTTATGCTTGTTTGTAGTTGTTTGCTATGGAGCACGGTTCTCTGTCGGATTTGAGCGCCTCAACATTCTCCTTGATGGATGAGGACCATACGCTAGCAAACTCCGTCAGATTCACGCTAAATCAAGAGTGAGTTGCTCATAAAGTAAACAACTGTGTTTATATATTGCGTTTTAAGTGAAACTTTCCATATGAACTTGCTTTTTTTCGTTAATTTGTTTTTCAAATGTATTATAGAAACATGGATAGTTCAGTAGTTGATTGCATGGGTTGTGTATTGAGACATAACTTTTATGCTTATGATATGTTGACAGTGCGGTGAGCTAAATGCTATGCCTATCCTATGTTTATTGTCATATAGAACAATCATATGACATGGCATCCATATCTTTTAGAACCAATTGTTACTGCCTTAATATTGTAATTGTTGTCATGACTATATTTCCATCAACATGAGTTGTCATTTTAAGCTAATTCTTGCTTTTAATTGTGGTCACAAGACAACTTTTCCACTCACATATTGTATTTGCAGTCCAAGGGTGGTATTTTGTGGGTACAGTATTCCACATCCTTCTGACAACAAGGTCAATATAAGAGTTCAAACCACAGGTACTATTAGTTCATCCTTAAGTTGCCCTTATGTTTGAAGAGAATTGCTGTGCATGAATTTTGATTCTTTTTCAGGGGTGAACCTTGCATTATTAACTGAGGGCCTTATTCTTTTCTCTTAATTTCTAGATTTTGCTAGAGTACACAATCTCTCAGTTGTAACTTGACTGCAAGTTTTTGAATGGATTACCTTTTTTTTTTTTTTTTTTGCATAATTAGCTTTTAATTTTTCCATTGGTTAGTAATTTATCTGCTATGTAAAGGAATATTCTTTTCTTCTTGCTTGTTTACAATGATAGTATGCACATGAAAAGATGTCCAGCCAATACATACATAGTCTCCGTCAATTAGAGCCTATTACTCAAATATGTTATATGGTCCAACAAGGGGATATTAATGAAGATATAGAAACAATGGTTTTAAATGGAGAGGAGCTTTTAGAGGTTTGTTTGATTGTGTTGTACCTTTGAAGCGATTTTTTTTTTTATAAGATTGTGGTACAATGGATATTCTATGGATAAGAGGTTTGAGCTGCTAGAGAGTATCATGTAAAAGCTAGTGTGGTAGAGATGAAAAAAAAATGCTATAATGGATGGATGAGATTATAAGATGACATTTTTTAAAAAAGGTGAACTAATGAAACAAAGATTCAGTAAACTCTCTGTTTAAAATTGAACATTTCATTGTTCGTGTTTTGTGTTCAGTACGTGTGATATTAAGTTGTGATACTCCATATCTTTCTTCCAATTGATCAGACTGTGGAATAGAATCATACATCTTCGATTCTTCATCTATACCGAGAATGACCTTTTCTCTCTACTATTCTTATTTTTTATATGAATGTTTGTTGGAACATGCAATTGGCAGCACTAATTTGACTGGGTGAATAGGTGATCCAGCAAAAGATGTGCTAAAGGATGCATTGGAGAATTTGACCCAGATGTGCCAACATGTTCGCTCCACATTCGGGAAGACAGTAGACGATTTTAAAGTAAAAAATCAGTGATCATGAAGATTGATGATGAATACATTTATCTCTTTGTTTCCTCCTTTTCCTAGTTGTAGTGTTAAATTAATGATCTAAAACATGGAATGCGTATTAGAACTTAAATCAATTTTATTTTTTGCCTCTGCATCAATTGTTAGTCAATATAGTCCAAATAGTTTAGAATGACAATTATAATATAGAAGGTACTATATTTTTTTTCAAAAATTTTCTAATTTGAAATTTCAGATTTGTTTATTACCCATTTGATGCTAATATGCTCCTATTTTACCTTCACTATATTTGAGGGGTGAGCTGCTGCATCCATCATTATTGTGTTTAACTCATCTGCAAAGCTTAGATCTAATGAAGTTCCAACCACTCTGGGGGAACCCAAATTCCATCTCTCGTCGGTTCTCTTTACAAACTCAGGTATCTTGATCGTTTTGTGTCCAACTTGTCTGAACCATCATCTTGGAAACTTAACTAATCTTCATTATCTTGATCTCGGCTCAAATTATCATGATGTTGCTAAAGTTGGTCACAGCCTAGGCTGGTTTTCTGGCCTGCCTTCTTTGATTTATTTGGACATGTCCAATTGGAATCTCAGCAAAGCTTCCCATAATTTGCTATTACATCCATATGAAATTAGCAATATCCCTCTCAACCTCACTTCTCTCACGAGTCTGGATCTTAGTTTCAATAACTTCAACTCTTATTTTCCCTATTTGTATTCAAGACAGATGAAAATCTCAATGCTTTATTTGTGAATTTTTTGAATTCTTCAAATTTTTTTTTTTTTCAAAATATCCGCATTTCTCCAAATATCCAATATCTTCATATTTTCTCTCACATATAATATCCTTCAAAATTTTAAAATATTTTCTACATTTCATAATATCCTCCAAAATTTTCAAATTTCCAAAGTTCTCAAACTTTTTTGACGAATCCATATAATGCTGCTCTAGCTCCATTTGGTATGTATCCACCCTGAGATTGGTCAGTCATGGGTAGTCAACTTGGAATGTCTTATCCTTACGTATTTTCTCTTACTCAACTATCAGTCATACTTTCAAATGAATCAAGAAGGACTATTATTAATCCATCTATCAGTAGGGCTGTAAATGAGCCAAGTCGCTCGTGAGCTATTCGAAGCTCGATTCGATAAAAGTTCGTTTAATTAGGCTCGTTAAGATAAACAAATCAAGTTCAAGCTTCACAATATTCGGCTCGTTAGCTCGTGAACATGTTCGTTAAGCTCATGAATCAATTTTTAAATAAAAATAATAATAAATTTGATATTGAATTTATAAATTTTACACTCTACTTATAAAAACATAGACAAATATATTAAATTTATTTATTAGAATAAAATTATAAATTTTAACAAGAATATTATAATTTTTTTTAAATATATAATTTAGTTTTTAATGAATATTTAAATTTATAATTTATATTTATTAAGCTCATTTAAGTTCGATAAAAGCTCGAATAAGCTCGTGATCCATGAATATATTCGTTAAATAAAGCTCGAGCTCGACTCGATTATAAACGAGCCAAATTCAAACATCCAAGAGTTTGACTCGGTTCGGCTCGATTACATCCCTATTTATTAGCGACAAAAAATCTCTAACACCATTATCTATTCCAACAACTCAGTTGCTACCACACTCATCACAAGAATAGTGTGAAGTTGAGCTGGAGAAAAATGAATCGAAACGAAGATTTTGTCACTTATTCTTCGATACATTCATACTTTGATTTGAAAATTGAAAAGATCAATTTTTAAAAACCACGTAATTGACCCCCTCTCTCTCGTACGACCCGATTCAATAAGTGGTATTAGAGCAGGGTACCGTTCTGAATTGGTGCAACCACCAATCAGGCAAGGGGGTAATTTGTTTCCCTTTTAGATTTTGAGCTTTTTTGGTATAGTCCAGACTTCTACAATTACCTTTTTAGATAATTATTTTCATTGCAAATTACTCTGAATTAGTGCAACATCAATCGAGTCTTAATGTTTTTTTTTTTCTTCTTCTTCCACACTACTAATCCAAGACCTAGTCTTGGGATTTTTTTGCCTTTTCCTCTTTTGTGTGCAAAGTTCATGGCCCAAAACGAAGGATACTCTACCGTACGTCCTCCCCTCTTTAACGATGATGACTTTCCATATTGGAAGAAACAGAAGGATGTGTATTTGAAGACTGACTTCGACCAATAGTTCAGCGTCACCAAAGGATACAAGGTGCCCGTCAACAATGCTGAAATTCCAATGAAATCAGAAAATTGGAATTCGAAAATGAAGAAGAAGGCCCAGATTGGTTTCAAGGTCCTCAACACAATCTAGTGTGGGTTAACAAAGGAAGAGCTGAACCGCGTCGGTCCACATGAAAATGCCAAAGAACTATGAGACAAACTCATAGAACTACACAAGGGAACCAATGACGCAAAGGTAACGAAAAGAGATCTATACTTAAATAAACTATTTAATATAAAAATACATGAAGGTAAGACTGCTAGTCAACTGCACGCGAGGATAAAAGATATCCTCAACGGACTTCATACAATCGCCACCAGATGGAGAACCGGGATCTTATAAGGTATGCTCTAAAGGCATTTCCTCAAAATGCACTGTGGGCATCCATTATGGATGCCTATAAGATTTCGAGGAATTTGTCCAAGTTAAAGTTAGATGAACTTTTTTATGAATTAGAGTTACACGAACAGACTAACGCCAAACCCGACAAAGGTGTTGCTTTTATTGCAGAAACATCAAAAGAAAAGACCATAACTTGAAGTTGAGTCTGACCAAGACTTGGATGATGAAGAATACCTAGTGAACTTGGTAAGAAAAATGTTCACCATGAGAAAGAAGAATTTCTCAAAAAGGGTCCTGCAGAAGATCTGTTAGGACCAAAAGTAGCTAGAGGGGGGGGGGGGGGGGGGAATAGCTCGTCGCATGCTCGTTGCTCGGTGTTGCTTGTTTCTTCAAGAATGCGCAGCGGAAAATACATAAACAAACACAAACACGCTAACACTAGGAGTTTACTTGGTATCCACCTCCAACGGAGATGACTAATCCAAGGATCCACACCACGCACGCACCCTCCACTATGAAAACACTCCTTTTCGGTAACTACCGAGGGCGGAGAAGCCCTACAAGACTCTCAGTACAAGAAGAAAGGAAAGGGAAACAAAATACAAGCGCAAAGCTTACAATGAGTACAGAAAACCCTAACCCTAGCTTCTCTTCTTGCCTTTGATCCGCCTCTTGACTTGGAAAGCTTCCAAGATCCTTCAAGAACCGGCGATCTGATTTTTGAGCGCCGTGGAGAAGTTGGCGAGAGATCCGAGTGAATCGGTGAAGAGATGCCGCAGGCCATGACCGCCTGCGACGCCAACGGTCGGAACCCGATCGATTCAAATGTTCCCAATCGATCGGAGGCTTTGGATCGATCCACGGATCGATCCGAGCCTCTGCTTTCGAAAGACGTGTCGATCGATCCACGGATCGATCCGGCGCTTATCGCCTCGCCCCAATCGATCCATCGATCGATTGGGACATCTGATCGATCCACGGATTGATCCGGTTCGCACAGAAGCTCGATCGATCCACCGATCGATCCAGCTCTGAATCGATCCTTGATCGATCCGACTTGGTTTTGCCCAAAACCAAGTTCCAAGACTCCCAAACCAACATCCGGTCATCCTTGACCTGTTGGTACATCATGCCTAGCATCTGGTCACTCCCTTGACCTGCCAGGACTTCCCACCAAGTGTCCGTTCAATTCCTTTGACCCACTTGGACTTTTCTCGTCATGCCAAGTATCTGGTCACTCCCTTGACCTACTTGGACTTTCCTATTCAGATGTCTGGTCAATCCCTTTGACCTATCTGTTTTTTCCCTTGCCTGGCTTCACTCACCAGGACTTTCACCTAGCTTCACTCACTAGGGTTTTCCATCTGCCCAGCTTCACTCACTAGGTCTTTCACCTGGCTTCACTTACCAGGACTTTCACCTAGCTTCACTCACTAGGGTTTTCCATCTGCCCAGCTTCACTCACTAGGTCTTTCACCTGGCTTCACTTACCAGGACTTTCACCTAGCTTCACTCACTAGGGTTTTCCATCTGCCTAGCTTCACTCACTAGGTCTTTCACCTGGCTTCACTTACCAGGACTTTCACCTAGCTTCACTCACTAGGGTTTTCCATCTGCCTAGCTTCACTCACTAGGTCTTTCACCTGGCTTCACTTACCAGGACTTTCACCTAGCTTCACTCACTAGGGTTTTCCTTCTGCCTAACATCCCAGTTAGGACTTCCCAGTCAAGTATTCGGTCAACCTTGACCTACTTGACTCTTCTTCAATTAACATCTTATTGTCAAACATCTAAACTCAAACCAAGACTCAGCTTGGTCAACCAGGTCAACCTTGACCTGAGGGATGTTGCACCAACAATCTCCCCCTTTTTGATGTTTGACAATACCACAATAACACTTACAATACCACATGTAAGTTAGGCTAATCCCATAGCCTCATTCTTCATGCCACTAGGTAATGAAAGCATAAGTTAAACTCTTCATTCTCCCCCTAAGAGGGCAAACTCCCTCTTAGATAATGAAAGCCTAACTGACTCCCTTTCACTAGTCTTTTCATTCTCCCCCTATTGGCACACATCAAACTCCCCTGTAGGGCACACTCAACACACATCAACCCATGCCTCAATTTCGGGTATACTTCAACAAATCCATTGTTGAAAGACTCTCCTCCTGAAGAGTTGCTCATCGTTGTTCACAACATCACTCGTTATGATCAACACGATAAAGAAGGTCCCATACCCTTCATTTATCCTTAACTTCTCCCTCATTGTAGACAAATACTCAACCTTGAGCATTTTCTAACCACGTGAGTTCCTACTTGAAATAATGAGGATATCCACTCCCCATTTCAAGTTCAAAAGCTCATACAAGAGCATTTTCTTTAAAGAAGGTTAACCACCTTCCAAGGTTCATGAAAAATAATTTTTCATGTCTTTATAGAGTCCCTCCCCCTAAAGACATGGTGGTAACTTCTGTCATTGCACCAACAATGACTTGGAATCCCTAAACCTTTAGGAAACCCAAATTTAGAAGTTTTGAGGTTCAAATATTCAAAATTTGAAATAAACCTCAACCTAAACTTCAACTTAGCCTTCCTTAACCAATCCATCCTTGTTTTCCACACGAAAACCCGCTTTATGTATACAAATGTATTTTTAGGGTTTGGAATGGTTACCTAGACTCAATTAGGTTTAGAGTGCTGAAATAGACCTTCCAACCAAAATCAGCATCCTGGATCGATGGAGTTGGGTTCCAATCGATTGACCTATTTGAATCGATCCACCGATCGATTCAGATGTGTGGATCGATCGGCTGATCGATCCAGCGAGCTTCTGCTCGCGAGAGTTGCCTATCGAATCGATCCACGGATCGATTCAGAACTCAATCGATCCACGGATCGATCGGAGCTCGATAGTTGCTGAATTTCAAATTCAGCCAACTTCGAAACCCCTAGAAAATTCTACAAAATCAAAAATCATGAAATTTTGTGTAGACATTATTTAGGGCATACTTAATCATGAAAAATAGTTTTCTATGAAAATACATCATATTTTCAAAGATTGACACAAACTTGAAAACTTGCAAAACTTTAGTGTTTTCTTCAAGTTTGTGTCTAACTATTCAATGGTGATTACTATCAAAAGACAGCCTTCACCAAGGTTTTCCAAAAACATTTAAAACATTTTCAAAACCAATATCCCATCATGTTCCTTGGGCATAATGCACATGACTTGTACATTAGCTTTCCAATGATGGGAAAACACATAACTATGTGTTTTGATGAACTTAAAACTCAAAAGAATGCACTAAATCAACATCTTGAGTTTTGTTCATCATCCTAACATCTCACTTGTATCTAATGTGCACTGAAACACATACAAGTCATCTTATAGGTCTTTGTGAGATGTAAGATTTTGGTTTTGCCCTATTCTAGGGATCATGCATATCTATCTAGGCATTTTGAGAGGTAGACATCCACAAAGGATGTTACTTGTTGATTTACTTGTTAAACAAATGTCACTTGTTTATTCCACTTGTTGTAAACAAATGCCACTTGTTTAACTAATGTCATATGTCCTTAATTTTTAAGGAAATAAACATAATGCATGATAATGTTATGGCATACATCAAAATAAAATAGCTTTCAAAAGAAAGATTCCTATAACTACATGATGTATGTATGGCATGACATGGTATTTTTGTATTTTTCATGATAAGTCATGAATGCAAAATACAAATAAGATAAAATATGATATCATGGCATATTATGAGCAAACAATCATGACAAGGTTTAGCATAAATAAAATATACCTAGATTACCTATCTAAATATCGTTAATCTTAGCTAATCCTAAAACTTAAACCCTAGATTGCCCAAAGTGCTTCAAGAGAGTGCCAAAACCTAAAAGGGCATTTCTAATTCTCTTGATTAATTTATGCCAATTGAAATTAAGCTTATCCTCAAATGTTGGCATATTTCATTTTTCCACAAGAGTAGCACTTTTAAATTAAGGCCCGGATTGCCTTAAATTTACTAAGAACATACCAAAATCCCAACTTGGTAGTTCTTATGAATTTCCCAATATGTGCCATTTAAGATTAAAATCAATTTTTCCACCATTAGGCACATTTTACTCTTTCAAGGAGTAAATAATAATTCCATTTCATTTTCAAAGGTTAACAAAAACCTTGAAAATGCTCCTTGAGTGTCAATTTCCTCAAAGTTGGGTTAACTACTCTTCTAATCGGAGTTGACACTCTCTAACCCATCTATGGGGTAGAGAAGATGCTCCTAGGAACCCAACACCTATTGATGCTCCTTGGATGCTCTAGGTATTCACTAGGGATAACTTCCCTAGATACTTTCCTAGTGACCTTGTTTGGCTTCTTGGAGGCCTTGGTCACACTTTCTAGGTCAACTCTAGGGATAGCCTCTCTTGTGATCTTGTTAGTGACTTTCTTAGACTTCTTAGAAGTCTTAGTCACTTTGGTTGCAAAGATACTTCTAGGGATATCTTCCCTTGTATCTTGGACTTGACCTCTAGACTTAGGGTTTGTTCCATAGCTATATGGAACCCTATGATAACTAGGCACATCCTTTTTAGCTTTGGGTTTGTATCCCAAACCTCTATGACCATTGGATGACCTTTGTGCTCCTAGACCTAGGCTATGCTCATTTTGGCCTAATAAGATATTTTCCATCCTTCTTAGGGTCTTTTCCATTTTATCAAGTCTTGACCTCGAGACTTGATTTTCCATCACTAAGTCCTTAGTTTTTGGTTTTCCATTAAGTCCATGAGCATTTTTGTTTCTAGGCTTGTAGCTACAATCCTTAGAGTTCTTGCCTAGACTTTTACCTACATTCCTATTCTTAGGTGTAGTAGTTTTGGCATGTAGGGCCACATGCTTTTCCTTAAAGCCCTCATGCTTCCTATTCTTATGGTAAATCGCATTAAAATGATAAAAATTAGAACTATCATGCTTTTTACCATAATGTAAAGGAGTAGGCTCAATAAATGTTACCTTCTTCTTTACCTTGGAGGCTCCCCCTTGACTAATGCCTCCTTGAGCCTTGACCATCTTCTTCCCCTTGAGGCATTGACTCCGGTAATGCCCCTTTTGATTGCAAGAGAAGCATATGATATGCTCCTTGCTCTTCTTTGTTCCGGGAATGGTCTCCTCGGGCTTCTCCTTGCCCTTTTGCGTCACTTGACCCTTCTTCTTGGCCAAGTTGGGACACTTGCTCTTGTAGTGCCCACTTTCCCTACACTC